>NW_009713105.1:31082-42191 GCF_000703405.1 Apaloderma vittatum | reverse complement strand
CTGGGCAGGGCACGTCTCCAGGATGGAGGATCACCGCCTCCCGAAGGTTGTGCTCTGTGGTGAACTCGCCACCGGCTGCCGCAACAGAGGAGGCCCAAAGAGGAGATACAAGGACTCTCTGAAACAATACCTCAGTTTTGGCCATATTGACTGCCATCAGTGGTCCACTCTGGTGTCCAATTTGGAGATGTGGAGACATAACCCTGCTGCCTCCTTTGAGAACACACGTAGAATTAGTCTCGAGGAGAAGAGACAATGCAGAAAGAACCATGCCTCACCAATACCACCTAAGGAGACTTTCTGCTGTGCCTTTTGCAACTGGACTTGCCTATCCCGCATCAGCTTTTTTAGCCATCAGTGCACTTTTAGCAAGTGCGGGTAGAACCCTTCTCATATCTTCATTCACGAAGCCTAGCCATGATGATGATGAGTTTATCCTATAAAAATAACCATAAACAAACTAAGAGTTTTTCCACAAGAACTAAGAGTTCTTCTTTCTTTGGTGAATAATAAAAATGCCAATATCTTTGATAGAGACACTGGGGAGCAACAAACTCATTCAAAATCTTTTGATATCTTGGTGATATGCATATCTGTCTCTACCGCACCTCAGTTTCCAAAGTTGAGCAATACAATTGTAAAACAGCTGCAATATGTTTACATAATCCATACTGAAAAAGCAAGTTCGTCCCAGGCATTTTTGGCTGTGAGAAACAGTGTTTGTGGATACAACAGCAAAAATTCTGACAATGGTTGCTCTTTTACTTTTCATAACTCTCTCTCCTTTTTGAGGGGATGTAGTTCTCAATAGTAGGAGAAGCTTCCTAAATAAAATTGTAAAAAATAGCTTGTCTTAAAAGTCTAAAGCTCCCTGACACTGCCAACGCAGTCTCCCTTTATCTTCAATGAGCTGAATGGAAGAAAAAAAATTCAAGAATCAACACTTTGTCTTGGACAACTAATATCAGGCGTTGGAACAGGGTTTCTGCATCACCCTTGGACAGCCTTAGGGGATAACATTACAAAATTATAAAGCATTAAAACAGTCAGCAAACTGACTAGCAGAGATGTGGCCTCCCCCTGTTACTGTGGAAAATACTGCTTAAAACTGCAGAGATGAAAGACCTTTTAATCTATTGAGGGAAGAATAAGATTCAAGTGAAATTTCATAGAGAAACTTGCCATAATTCTGCAGATATTTAGTTCTGCTTGTGGTGTTAATACCATCAAAGAACCCTCAGAAACTAAAGTGGACATGGTGAGAAACTGACTTTAACAAAATAAATACTTAACTTGTAGGGTGGCCAAATTATTACTTGTAGGTAGAATGTGACCCACATTCAGCACCTCAGCAACACAGCCTGCAGCAGTTTTATTACTTATTACAGTTTATAGATGACTACAAATCCCAGTACATGACACTCATGAGAAAACAGATACTTTTCTTATTCCTCTCCTGGCCCAGAATCAGATGATCAAGCTTTGAGGCACTGTAGACTTAGAGCCACAGGCTCTCCAAATTATCACTGCCTCCCTCATTTTATACACTGAACAAGTTGTAAGTCTTATAGATTTGCAGCGCAAGGCATACTGGGATGATGCCGCCTCACTCATGACATAGGAGGTTATTTTCTTCAAGATTTTGCATTACTGAACTTCTATTTATATTTTGAGAGGGATAAGGGACCAAAAAAAATCCCAAACAAACAAAATACCCCACCTCTAACCTCATTTCCACTTGCTTAGCAATGTTACCCTCCAAGACCAGTAAAACAAATTTATTAATAGCTGTTGATGGGTAGGAGTCTTCTTTAGCGTAAAAGTAACCCTTAACTAAGATACTGGTAATGTCATCACAGTGGAAATTTGACTACTAGCACTTTATTTTTAGGTAATTTCTCTCTTTTAGGTAAAATGCAAAGAAAAGTAGAGAAAAGCCCTTAGCCCAAGGCTTTGTTATCTTAGGGTTCACTTCACTTCACCTGAGCAAGTGGAACATTAGATCTAGACACGTAAGAAGCAAGGTGATCCCTTATTCAATCAATAAACTTTTTTTAATTCCCAATTCATAATTCTGGGATGTTTTAAAGTAAAGATTGCTTTCCATGACAGAAATAGTCCTTTGGTACAAAAAGCTACCGACTTAAACATTTTAAGGTATAAGACAACCTTTAATTATTGAGTAGTAGTATAAAGTTTTTCCTAGAGACAAGCTGTCCTAGAAGTTTCTGGTGCATCTGGCATTAACCTCTGACTGAGAAGGGACCCCAGGACTACTTATCTGAACAGGACTGTGAGACTGTTATGACTGAGCCAGTCATCTGAGTACACTCTGCTCAGCCTAAGTAGCTGTAAACCTTCCAGATGTTTCTATTCAAATACTTTAACCCCCAAAACTATATCCTTTGCCAAATCTGTTTTTAATGAAATGTTATGTACTGCAGTGGACTTCAGTAAAAGTGATCAGTAGAAAAATGTATGGTTGTGAGCTCCTTAGATATTTTGATCTTGCTTTTGCAGTTTTTCTCTGGCAAAAAAAAAAAACCAAAACCAAAAAATAACCCCACAAACAAAAACATTCTAAAATCCACCTGGATATTGGAAAAGCGTGAAAAGAAGATGGCATCAAACTGGGCGGGTGTGTTGATGTGCTGGAGGGTAGGGAAGCTCTGCAGAGGGACCTGGACAGGCTGGATCAATGGGTCAAGGCCAACTGTATGAGATTCAACAAGGCCAAGTGCCAGATCCTGTGCTTGGGTCAAAATAACCCCAGGCAGTGCTACAGGCTTGGGGAGGAGTGGCTGGAAATCTGCCCAGCAGAAAAGGACCTGAGGGTGCTGTTTGACAGATGGCTGTACACTAGCCAGCAGTGTGTCACAAAGTTGGCCAAGAAGGGCAAGGGCATCCTGGTTCGTGTCAGAAATAACATGGCCAGCAGGAGCAAGGAAGTGGCCATGCCCCTGGACTCAGCACTAGTGAGGTTGCATCTCAATTCCTTTGTTCAGTTTTGGGCCCCTCACTGCAAGAAAGACATCGAGGTGCTGGATTGTGTCCAGAAAAGGGCAATGAACATGTTGTACAAGGAGAAGAGGGACTTGGGGTTGTTTAGCCTGGAGAAGAGGAGACTCAGGGAAGACCTTATCACTCTCTACAACTACTTGAAAGGAGATTGTAACAAGGTGAGTGTGGGTCCCTTCTCCCAAGTAATAAGCAAGGTGAGAAGAGATGGGCTCAGGTTGTGCCAGGGAAGGTTTAGACTGAATATTGTGAAAAATTTCTTTACTGAAAGAGCTGTCAAGCATTGCAACAGACTGCCCAGAGAAGTGGTGGAGTCACCATCCCTGGGGGTGTTTAAAAAAATGTGTAGATGTGGCCCTTCAGGACATGATTTAGTGACATGGTGGTGTTGGGTTGATGATTGGACTTGTTGATTTTAGAGGTCTGTTCCAACTTCAATGATTCCATGATTCTATTCTAAGATGTGAAGAAATCCCCCAACCCCCCTGTTATTTTACCAGTTTTATCTCCTCCAGTATTGCTCTCTTCATTTTTCTGATGCTTACTTCTATTTGCTCCATTTTGTTTATTCTTACATTCTTTCTCTATGGTTTCTCAGTGAGCGAATATCTGAAATGCCCTCAAGGTACATATCCAGCCTTGTATACTCAATTCAATTTCATTATGTTTGTAGATTTCGCTCCTGAAATAATAAACTCTGCAGCATGTGGTGAAACAATAAACTTCGCAGGCTTGTGGTGCATTCTGAAAACTGTAATGGTATTGTTACTGATGTACCTGTCTCAAGAAGCTTGGGATTTTAAAATCACTCTAGTTTTATTTTGTCCACATTTTTCCCCTCCTTTTTGCATGATATATATTTGCATGATATATAACAAAAGTTCTTGTTTCTGTATTTATACACAAAACCCATGTTTAACATTTGTTGACCATAATAATACCACTAAATTGTGATAGTGTTAGTCATTCTTTATTTATAATACAGAAACAGCTTTTTTAAAAGGATTAAGATAGTTATTGCTACTGCTGTTATTTCTAGTCTTCAGAAACTCCCACTGTGCATGATACAGTGTTCAAATATAAAATAAAAGGTGTTTATACGTATGCGGTCTCCATTATCATGGAGTTTGATCACCTCACAAGCAATGCATTTATCTTCACAACAGAAATTCCTCTGAGGTAGGCAAGCGCTATTGTTTCCATTCTGTTTTTCAGGAATAAAGATGATAACGCAAAGGTCAAGACAACAAGACAAAACAATTAAGCACCTAAGAATTCAGATGGGAATTTCTGGGTAACTTAGATGCCTAAGTCTCAAAGACATCTAGAAGTCTTACCTTTACCTGAACATTTTTCTGTATCAGTGAGGTTTGTCTTACATACGAACTACTTTTACAGATTAAGTTAGTTGTGTAGGTATTTTCTATCACCAGCCAAGGAATAATATATTTGGGCGGTTAGACGTAGCTCTTGATACAAAAACCTGTTTTAAAAGAGGATGAATTAGTCACCTGTGGTTCCTGGTTCTCTCTCTTGCAGAGAGCGTCTGGCTGTTCAGCTTGAAATTAGGTGATGGAAGTAAGATGAGATGAATTCAACTCTAGCTGACTTACTTATCTGAGATTGTGTGAAAAGAGTGTGGCAGAAGTGGGAAGCTCAAGAGGATCCTTTCTGAAGCCTCAAATCTTTCATTTGTGTTTGTATGATGGCCCATTGTATTCAAAACAGTAACACATAGATAGACAGTCTTTAAATGGATCTATCTGAGGATTTGAGAACTGAAATGAAATATGAATGAACAAATATGATGGTTTTGGGGGGATTTACTTATTGATTACTTTATATGGCAGGTATATCTTGCATAGCTGATGCAGTGCATACAACATGAAGTATAACTTCTCTGTTTTCTGTCTCTCCAGCATGATTTTAGACACTTAGCCTTTGTCTTTTATGAACTCAGATTTTTTTCATCTCTAAAAATATTGCACGACAACATGGATAGAAGGATGATGTTTGTATTACTGATACACTGAAATACCACTAAAAAAATTTAAATTTTATTCAGTTTATTCAGTTTTTTATTCCTTATTAATATTTGAAGTTCATTATTTTTTTTATTGCTATTGATTTTATGTAGACAGAAATCAGATACAATGGTGATAGGCAGAATAAAAAAATACACACAAACAAAAGATATAGACGTAATTTAATTCTGTAAAGCCCTTCTAAAACCAACAAATGCAATTTATTCCCAGTTCTCAAATACTTATTCCCTGATTTATCTTCTGATTTTTACTAGAGGCTTACTTTTTAGAAATTTGTGGTCTAATGCATAAGGAAAATCTTTGTTAATAATGTTAATAATTTTTAATCCAGAGCACATGATGACTGCAGTTCATTTTCTTCTATTTTCTTTCTAAAATTACCCATACCTTCCATGTAATGCTCTGTAGTGTAATACTATATGAAACCTAGCTGTTTTTTCTCAGTGTCTATTAATTGAATTTAAACTTAAAGTACTTCATCATCTTTCCTTACTTTTACAAGTCTTTGTGTTCAATATGTAATACAGGATGGTGTTATTATAAGGCAATTGGTGTCTAGATTTCAGTTCAAGATCATTAATCCTATAATACTTTCTTAAGAACTTTAATATGTATTACAGCTTAACTGTCTGAAAGTGATGGCCAGTTTAGCATTTTTTCACTGGCAGTAATGTACTGAAGTAGGCATGGTTTGTATTACATAAATATTGGTAAAGTTTAAGTTCTGTCAACATGGAGAACTGGAATACTGTAATCTGTGTAACTAGATGAAGGCAAATGAGAGAACACATGATCGAACATTTTTCTTCAGGTAGGAAGATAGTAAAGAAAAATCATATAAATATTTAAGGAAAAACAATGGGAGAAAGACATTTGGGGAATTTAGGCTTAAATACATCCAACCTATCATGAAGCTCTTACATAAGATGTTAATCAGTATTTCAGCCAATTGAAGTTTCCTACACAGGAGACAGGGAGGCACTTGCATGGTGATGTAAACTGAAAATCATTTTGGAGACATTTATCTCTCACCATTGATTATAAAGAAAATTTAGACTGACAGTCTCCTAAACAGCATCTCAGCAAAGCTCTCAAATTTAGGTAAGAGGAACTGAGGCCCTAGGGGATACCTCATCAACATTTACAATGAATAACTGAAGAAGAACTGAATGAGGGAAAATATTCATTGAAACGGGAAAAAAACCCAAGCAAACAAAAAACCCCCTCAACCTTCAATCAATAGGTATTCACTGGATAATTAATCCAAAGAAACAATGCAAAAAGTTATTTTCATTCTCTCTATGTATTTCCTAATGAAAGTTTATCAGCAAACTCATTTATCCTGTGCTGACTAAATTGTTTTAGATTTGTGATGGAATTTGGAAAGTATCTGCATCAGATAAATCTAAACATAGGGAACATTTAGTCCTTCTGAGCTGATCTTGGTTCAGTTCCTCTGGGACATGGATTTTAAAAGGAAAAAGAGAAACAGACATATAGTTATGTTTAAACCTGTAGAATGGCTGTAATTCATTTTCTGCAACTGTAGTTTTGAGATATGTTTTTCTTCTGTCTTGTTGACAGAATTATTTTTAAACATGCTTTTATTTCTAGAAGCAGCATTTTAGGACAAAAGGACAAATTTCTTCCATGAACAAATCCCTCCTATTAAATAAAGTAGTTGTTCTTGGATTGAAATATTTGATTAAGTCACATTACAGATTATTTTCTGATGGTTGCTTTCATTTTTTATCTAGCTGTCTCTAAAATAGCAGATTGACTATATATTGCCACTGTTGGGTGTTAGGATAGTTAGTATGGTGTAGCTGAGACCTGAGACTCACCTTCGTGGCCTCACACTCCCATTCAATTTTCACTATTTACAAATCACATTTTTTTAATGACAAAGTACTCTACATTTGTTTCAAGCACAAATTATTACCATTTTAATTATTTACTGTTACCATATCAGTGCTAGAATTTCACTGTAGTAAGCATGAGTGCTCCAATATATACATATATGTATATAAAACAAAGGTATAGTCACTTCACAATTTAAATGCAACATAGAATTACTTCGATCTATAATTATTGCTGTGTCTTTAAACAAAATATAAAATGTATTCTCTTCTATCTCTAAATGAGAATATATAAAAACTTCCTCCCAATAATTATTTAATTCCTATCATTCATATTTTTCTCACATAGGCACTGTCTGCTGCTTTCTCTGTGTTAGTTTATCTGAAGTGACAAACAGTTTGATGAGTATTTTAGAATTATGGTTAGTGATCTGTGCTCACATTTTCCTGTTGTTTAAATGATGATTATTCTATTTTGATCTTCAAGTGTATTTTGTTTTTTGTTTGTCAGACAATGCATGTATGTAGGTTTGTTTTTTTTTAATTTGCACAGTATTTGTCACATATAATACACTTTAACATGTCTTTTAAATAATTGTTGCTTTTCTGTTCTTTCTGATATAGGCAGATATGAATATAAAGAGAAATATAGAGATACACTGCACACACACGTATATATAGTATTTTTAGTAAGTATTACAAAGAAAATTTTTCAATCTAGAGTCAGATTTACAAAGGCCTTATTATTTTCAAATTTGAGCTCATATTCTTCATTGTTAACTGAGGTATGTAACTTTTTAGGAACAGAGTCACAAAATGAGAAAATCTCTGGTGTTGGAAAGGTGTTGGAGGTCATTTGGTCCAATGTCTCTGCTCAAGCATGGCCATCTAGACCTGGTTGCCCAGGACCATGTTCAGGCAGCTTTTGAATATCTCCAAGGAGAGGGGAGGAAAAAAAAAATAATTTTCCTGATGTTTCAGTTTGTACCCGTTACCTCTGGTACTGTTATTGAGAACCACTGAAGAGAGCCTCAACACCTCTCTTTAGGTATTCATGTACATGAGAAGGATCCCACAGCCTTCTCTTTTCCAGGCAAAGCAGTCATAATTCTCTCAACCTTTTCTCACAGGACAGATGCTCCAGTCCTTTAATCATATCTGTAACTCTTTTCTGGATTCTTTCCAGTGTGTCCATGTCTCTCTTTTACTGGAGAACCCAAAACTGGACACAACACTCCAGCTCTGGCCCAACCAGTGTTGAGCAGAGAGTGAGAATCATATCCTTCAACTGCTGGCAACACTTCTCTGAATGCAGCCCAGGATGCCATCAGTCTTCTTTGTTGCATGGGAACATTTTAGGCTCCTGTTCAAATTGGTGTCCAACAAGACCTCCAAGTCCTTTTCTGCAAGTTCTCTAAAATTTGAATAATTTGTTTAAGGTATCTGCCTTGTTCCATTAGTTGTAGCCAAAAATAATGCAAATAGTATGTGAAATGATGTGGAATGCGTCCAGTTCTATGGACGTAATCTGGAAATTTTGAGAAAATGTTGATCTTTACTGGAATAGGTATTCTACAACAGCTCACTGGGATCTCATTTTGAAGAGTACCCTTTCCTTAATTATCATGCAATACTTCCTTAGATTTGAAATAAGAATCCATTTATAAGCTAGTCATGCATTTCTGAGCTGTTACTGAGTAATAATTCCTCGATTGTTCCATGTGTAGACAAGCTCTAAATGCAAGAAGTACTTACATTTCTTTTTGGAGTAATATAGTTGAAACAATAAAGACATGACCCAATGTAATGAGCTATAAAGAGCCTGAATATCCAAAAGCTGTGGATTCATAGATACACTTTGCATCTGAGGTAGAAATATATGTGGAAAGCCAGCAGGCAGCATGTTCCTCAGAGAGAGGAATCTTGGCCGTGTCAGGAAGCTGAAGCTCAGCACAGAAATCATGAGCATGGAAACTGTCAGTTCCTGTTTGCTTACACTTCATTCAGTAAAACAAGACTTTGTGCCTGTTCCATGGCAAATTGGACCACATCGGAAAAGCAGCTGAATGGTATCTGTTTTCACTTCTTGATGAAAACTTAACAGTAAGACCTGAATGCCACCTGTCCAGGATTAACAATATGTAACTGCATAAAAGTAACTCAGTATATTGATTTAGTTCAATATTACAAAGGGCTGAAAAGACACTTAAGAAGGTGAGACAAAGAAAGAATAAGGTATATTGTTACTGGACTTTTCATGGAAATAAAATAGTCAGAGACAAGCACATAAGTCTCACAGTAGTAGAGTCCTCCTCAGACAACAGAAAATAATAAGCCTCAGAAAAAGATAAACATATTATAGACTGTTAAGAAGAGTTTGTCCTGTGAAATGCTTTGGTTTTATTTACTGCATTCTTGAATGTCTTATACTGAGACCATAAGACATCAGTGCTATTGACATCAGCCTGAGAGTTTAAAAACACCACTCTGAGAGAAGAGGTTTCTTGTTACTTCTCTTCTGTAGGAGTGACTCAAAGGCACCATCTAGACAAGTTTCTTCTACTCTACATCTCTTGTTTCTGGTTCTCTGACTGTCCAAGTCAAGTTGATGGTGGCAATGCACTCATTTGACTGTGTTTCCCACATGTGAAATGTGTAGGACTGGACTGCAGGAAGGAAGGGGATAAGAGGAAGGAATGCTACTCAGAAACTGAGATGAGGCTGAACATCAGTCAGGTTACACACTCAGATTGCAAAGCGTCACACTCTGTATGCATGAGTCCAAATGTAAAAAAAGGATCAGGTTTCCAAGTTTAACCTTCATCAGTGGCAAAGACTGCCTTTTTGCCTATGATAATCTAGCTGAAGACTTCCGATACCATTAGCTGAGAACATCTAAACTTGCTAATTCCTGACAGATTTTTATTGCACTTATTGTCAGGACTGGACATTAGCCTTACATCTGACTTATTGGGCCTGCTGAGGAAATTCACTTCAACAAATCTCTCAAGAGACCATCTGTGGGCTCATTTCACTTTTAGACAGTTTGCAACAAGCCTTGGAGAGGAAAAAATATTTGATGACAGGTACAGCAACATAATACAATATCTGTGGCACCTTTACCTCCAAAAGATTTAATTCTGTAGCTGAAGGTGGCTTTGATTCTGATTTAGAGATTACAATTAACAATTAATTTTGTCAAGATGCAGTAGTGATAACCGCATGAACTGTTACATCTTCCGGTGAGAAAACACATTAAACAATATTTATAAGAGGCATGCCAGAATTCACTATGAGATAAAGATGAACACACTTCAATGTAGCTTGTGACTACTGGCACTTGCTTTCATTTAATTTTTATTAGCTATTTCTTAATACCCGAGTCAAGAAAAATCTGTGCATTATTTTATCAAAATGTAGACATGCATTTTTCTAAACTGCTCCTCATAGACTCTTTAACCATCTTCTTCCATTGTTAAAGTACTCAAGGAAGTTATTAATAACTACTGCAATATTGCACAGATGCCACAGTACAAAGTGACCTTTTTAAGGTGAGTGGAATTCATTGGAGTATGTGGGGGATGAGGAAAGAGAAACAGTCAAGGACAGTTTTACTTAGACAAATGAATAGGATAAGATCTACAGCCAGGAAAACAAATGAGAAGTCTGAGAAAGAAACAAATGAACAATAAAACAAAACCCCACAGGGTAAAGCCATGCTTATGACAGAGGGAGCCAGCAGTATATTTTAAAAGCAAAACAGAAGAAGAATGTTCTGCATGCTTTCACCTGTATAGTGGCATGAGGAAGTCTAGAAGTTTGTCTGCTATTACGCAGGCATGTACCTATCCTACAAAACACATTGGTTCATACTATTATCGCTGAGCTTCTCAAGAATTAACATCTTGGAACTGCAAAAGTTTGTTTTCCAGTGAAAACACCTAAATAATTCTGCAGTAATTTGATGTCTCTGTTTAAGTCAACAGCAGTTGTGATAGTATGTGATAGGTTTACTGAGTCCTGCAGATAGAAAGATTACACCGAGGCCTTGTAAAAGATAGCTGAAGAACAAGCTGTGGGATGGATTGTGAGGATGTTAAAACAAGGGACAACAGACACAAGTTGTGTCTTGGGAGATACAGACAGAATATTTGGAAAAATGTTGTCCTAGGAGGGTTGAGGAATAT
>NW_009713105.1:9455-31051 GCF_000703405.1 Apaloderma vittatum | reverse complement strand
AAGATTACCCAGTGAAGCTGTGGTACCACGATCCTTGGGGTTTTGTAAAACTTGTCTAGTCCAGCCAAGCACTGATCTGGTCTACTACAGTAAAAGCCTGAGTGGTTGCTGGGCTAGATGACCTTCAGAGGAAGGTGTTAATCCTCATTTCTCCTTTGCTATGATTGTCTACTTCCATGAAAGCTTTTCCCTTGTGTTAACTGCAGCTGTTTTTGTGATGCAACAATCAGGATCTCCAGGCAAAATACAGCAGCAAATCAAAAAATGCTGGAACACAGAGAAGATGAACTACAGAATTTGGAGATATTTACCTAAATCCCTGTTTGGTTGTTTTTTATCATATCATATGCATGTGAAGAACAGGCATTTCATGACCCAAAATAGTGCCCCCATCCATAATATTTCTTCTGTAAATAGAGCAAGCGACTAGCAGAAAGCACACCTGTTATGTGCCTATCTCATTTCCTGAGGCAAAAGTGAAGAATTCAGCTCTTATATCCTATTCATCTTTCCTGTCTCTTCTCTATGGTTAGAATATACTTCTCTGATTTCTTGCTGTGCTTCTTTCTAAGGATCCTGATTCTTTATGCCTAACATGCTGTCCTCCAAATACACTACAGCAGAAGCATTAGTCACTCCAGGACAAAATGCTCTTGGATACAGCACATTGTTTTCTTCAACAGACAAATAAAATGGATTGTATAGCTGAGCCTGCTTCTACTGTGGCTTTTAATGTCTCTGACTTCTTCCAGTCTAATTGGAAAACAGCACATAAGTAGTGTTTGAGTTACCTTTTCTATAGAAATTTAAAATCATGCATTGCAAGTGCAAAACAGCACTGGTCTGATTTTGGGGAAAGGAGGAGGGTAGATGGTAGTTTTTAAGTATACTTTTTAAACATAAAACATTCCCCAAAAATACACATCAGAAAGTATATTTTTCCTTATTTTCTTTATAGTATTTCAAAAAGTCTGAGCTGGGGCTACTGAAAGTCTGTAGCAGACTGCCAAACGTTGTTCCTACTGGATTCTGTGGCACATCATATAATGTATGAGAAATTTTTTCAGGCATTTTCCCAAACACTTACAAAATCTAGGAAATGTCTTGAAACTTTCCTGTCTTTAATGAGATGCTCTAGATAATTCTGGCTTTTTTACTTTTGATTAGTTAGGCATCAAGTTTAAGCTAGTAGTCTATAGCTGTAGTCTACAGTGGAGAAAGAGTGAGCAAGAGGGTGATTCATCCTACAAGTCTTGGACAGCTATTTCAGGATGGCATGAAATGTCCTCTGGGAGTGCCTGCTTATTTCCTCGACTGACTACATATGGTGTTGCTCACTCAGCTTCAGAGAACGTGACGTGAGGTGCAATGAGTCCTCTCCTTTCCTAGGCTGCTTAAGATGACTTCATACCACCAATTTCTGTGACATGAATCCTGACTCATGTGTGATCAACAATATTTAAGCTAAGGGGTTTGAGTCTCTGGTGATGTAAAGGAGCTTAATTTTTAGTATTCATATTACAGGTGTATTTGGAGAACATCTTGTGTTTGTTGTGCAAACTCATAGTAGCTGAGTTTTCACTTTTATCTAACTTAAAATCTCAAATACAAATCTGAAAAAAAATAGTTTAAATTTTTTGAACTATTGAATAAATTCTTCCTTTCCAGATAAACACTGTGGAAGAGCCACTTTTCAAGATGTTTATTGCTAGATGTTTGTATAAAAACAACATACAGTGGAATAGCATAAAGTTTATATTTCATAGAGATATTCTACCAAATTTGTGTTTGAATTGTGCCTTCTGTACCATTTGTTGTGTTTGACTTTCACTTGAGACTTACAGGTGCTGTCTCGATATAAATCTCCTTAAGGCTAACTGCTTCCAACTCTTCTGTCAGTGATACATAAATCAATGTTATATTAACAAAATTCAGAAATGTACCCCCTTACAAAAAAAAGCCACAAATTCTTCTATCCTATTTTTAACAGAAGTTTCATCTCTGAAGAAACCCTATATCCTAAAGACACCCTAAATCATGGCAACATTGTGAAATTTATGGGTTGTATAGAATGATTTTGTTTGTGGGTTTTTAATAATTTTTTACTCAAGGTTAATTGTCAAGTCTGTGTAAAAGATTAGCAAGTGTTAAAGTAACGCCATGTGAAGTTTTAATAGTAGTAAGAGTTGATTGAAAAGTTGAACAAATTTTTATAGACAGTGTTTTTCTCATTAAAAAATACAGAATAGTAATTTTCAAAATAACCTTTCTTCATTTTCATGTGATTTGATTGTTTACTTCCAAAATATGTTTAAAGTATGAAAATACAAAATATGAAAATACTGTTCTCTTCTGAATTTTTATTTAGTTATTTAACTAACTGTATGCAAGGTTATGAGACCATTTAAAGAAACTGAAGCAGTGCAAGTCCATCCACAGGTCCTGAGGGAACTGGCAGATGAAGTTGCTAAGCTGCTTTCCAGCATATCTGAGAGGTCATGCCAGTCTGGTGAAGTACCCACTGACTGGAAAAAGGGAAACATCACCTCAGTTTTCAAAAAGGGAAAAAAGGAAGACCCAGGCAACTACAGGCCAGTCAGTCTCACCTCTGTGCCTGGCAGAATCATGGAGCAGATCCTTCTGAAGGCTTTGCTATGGCACATGGAAAATGTGGAGGTAATTGGTAGCAACAAATATGGCTTCACCAAGGGAAAAATTCTGCCTGACAAATCTGGTAGCTTTATATGATGGAGTAACAGAATCAATTGACAAAAGAAGAGCAACTGATGTCATCTGCCTGGACTTGTGCAAGGTGTTTGCCACTGTCCCACATGACATCCTGGTGTCCAAGTTGGAAAGACATGGATTTGATGGGTGGACCACTCGGTGAATAAAAAACTGGCTGGAAGATCTCACTCAAAGAGATGCGGTCAATGGCTCGATGTCCAAGTGGAGACCAGTGACAAGTGGTGTCCTTCAGGGATCAGTACTGGGACTGGTACTTTTTAGCATCTTTATGGGTGACATGGACAGTGGCATCGAGTGCACCTTCTGCAAGCTTAACAAGAACACAAAGTTGTGTGGTGCAGTCAACACGCTGGAGGGAAGGGATGCCATCCAGAGGGACCTTGACAGGCTTGAGAGGTGGACCCAGACCAACTTCATGAAGTTTGACAAGGCCAAGTCTAAGGTCCTACACCTGGGTTGAGGCAATCCCAAGCACAGGTACAGGCTGGGCAACAAAGTGGATTGAGAGCAGTCCTGGGGAGAAGGATTTGGGCTTGTTGCTGGATGATAAGCTCAACATGAGCCAACAGTGTACATTTGTGGCTCAGAAATGCAACCCAATCCTGGGATGTACCAAGAGGTGTGTGACCAGCAGGTCAACGGAGGTGATTCTACCCTCTACACTGCCCTTGTGACACCCCACCTGGAGTTTTGTGTCCAGCTCTGGAACGCCCAACACAACAAAGACACGGAGCTGTTGGAGCAAGTCCAGAGGAGGGCTACCAAGACAGTCAGAGGGCTGGAGAACCTCTCCTATGAGGATAGGCTGAGAGTTAGACTTGTTCAGCCTGGAAAAGAGAAGGCTCCAGGGAGACCTGAAGGGGGCTGGCAAGAAGACTGAGGAGGGACTTTTTACAAGGACCTGTAGTGATAGGATGAGGCGCAATGGGTGGAAGTTGGGAGAGTGTGAGTTTAGACTAGATATAAGGAAGAAGTTCTTTACCCTGAGGGTGGTGAGGCACTGAAACACGTTGCCCAGGGAGGTTGTGGATGCTCCACCTCTGGGAGTTTTTAAGACCAAGTTGGATGGAGCATTGAGCAACCTGATCTAGTGGGAGATGTCCCTGCCATGGCAGGAGGCTTGGAACTAGATAATCTTTGAGATCCCTTCCAACTCAAATCATTCTAGGATCCTATGAGTCTAGGATTCTATGAATGGGATTAAAAAAAAAGTGGATCTTATGGGAAAAAGTACTTATTTCAGCCTGAAATATTTATTTTGTCTGTAATCTCCTCTTATTTTTTTGTTTGTTTGTTTGTTTGTTTGGCCTAATTAAACTAGACTGAATATTTGATATTCCCCAATTTTGTGAAACTATTTGAGGTCAAAATATATCCATTGCTCACTTAGAATCTTTTATTATGGTACCTGAAGAGGAGGGAAATCAGGCAGTGTCCAGTTAGTACCCTTATTGTGAGATAAGATCCAAAGAGTGTTTGCTAAGAGATGCAATAGGAAATGTTTCTCTTGCCTTTACCAATTGCAGATTATTTTACCTATTAGTTACCTTGTATAATTTTCACTAGTATAGCTTGAGTGCATAGTTCTGTGGTGAGCTATACCAAATGATACACTGAGCTGACTCACATGCATAAGCTAATTTCTTTGCTTCTTATGAAATCCATCTTTCTCCCAAGACACGAGATAAATCCTCTCATAGGTTAGTTATCCTTCCTTCTGAAGGCTAGATATGGCTGAATGCATTCAGTTCTGTCATACAAAATGCATTGTGTACTGTAATGCTAAAGACTGAGTGAGATCTGTAGGTTAAGTATGTCGAAGAATTTTTTTTTGTCATGCTAACAAGGAAATAATTTAGTTAAATGGACAATATAAACCAAAAGATGCCACATTTTCTCCTTTCTATGAGAATGACCATTGGTTTTCGCATTATTATTATTTGTATCATAGTGTTACTGAGAGAATGGAAGACAGAAATTCACTAACTGTGAGTCCATGAAAACTTGTTAGGGGCTAGACAGATCAGTGCCGTTAATATTATTGTTCTATGGGCATAAATTAGTCAAGGAGGCAGATGGTTTTGCCCCAACAGGGAAGAAAAATAAGTAACTTGTTCTATGTACTCATTACTGTTGTCCCATAGGATGAGTAGAAACTAGAGATGAAAAAGACTTAGTCTGATCTGACCAATACTCTCTGTGATAGACAAAAAAGGAAATACAAGTGGAAAAATTGGAAGTCGTTTTTAATCTGTTTGCTAGAGGTAGAACCAAACTATATATTTACTGAGCTGGAGTAGACGTCAAGTCAGAGATGACAAAGAACTGTTTCTCCTAATAGTTTCTTTATAGCTGTAAGAAAATATTTTTTTTCCATAGTGTAGCAAATAACAAGGACATCAGATATTTTGTATTTATCCTAGAACCTCTGTTCAAGGCAGAAAGTGCTGTCTAATTTTCTTTTCATTTGGGGAAAAAAAAATAGTGGAAAATGTGTACTGCTAGTAGTGTTACAAAATGCAACTAAATTCATCAGTGTAACTACCTAGGAAAGATGTAATCTCAGATCCCCTTGAACAAAAATTACTGCAGAAATATTAGTGTCTTGGTAATGTTGTAACCTACAGGTAGGTAGAGCTAGGTTTTTACTTATTTAACTATTCTGACAGATCCTTGAACACTAACACCAGAAGAATTTCTCCACTGCTAGGATAATCTCTGAAGAAGTATTGTCTGTTTTGAAAATTCATGTAGTGTTTTGTGAGATATCAAGAATTCTTGAAATTTACAAACGAAAACGGCTGTAAAGTTCAGAGCATGCTTTTCAGACAATTATGCACTTAACATGCATTATGTTCTCTGTCATATTTTGGGCCCTTTGAAATGTTCCCTCAGTAGCAGATTATATCATCTGATGGGCAATTTATGTACATGCCCTGCCTGTCAAATCGCTTCCTTTAACTGTAGACTTGGATGTGAGTAAGCAATGAATAATAGATTTAACGCCATTCAAAATTTGTCATGACGTACTGGTGCTCTCACTTAAATCCTACCGATCCTAGTGTCTCTCCCTGACTCACAGCTTCTGTTTTGCTACAAAAATACATCATTTAAATAAGGGAAAGAAGAGAACAGGAAGTGTCTTGAATAATTCCTTGCTTCATCCTTTTCCATTACTTCCTAGGGCTAAGTTCTGCAGTAAAAGTTACCATTTTGTTGGTTACTAAAATATTGCATTATCTTTCCAGAGGCACAGTGCTCCCTATCGTGTTTCTGCAGATTTCTGTGCCATTCTGAGCCATGTCCACATTATGGAAGCACTTATAGCTCCTGCTAAGGGCTTCAGGACATAAAAGATGTATTCTGTGACCTCCGGTGTGCATATGTAAAGATGCATGATCTTCAGCGTGCATGAGCACTGTGTGGGAGATAAGCAAGCTGCTGTTACAGGGGATGCTGAGTGCAGCAGACTCTCATAACAGAGCCTGCTGTTGCAGCTGGTGCAATGTGAGAAGACAGGGGCATGGTCCCTTTTCCACCCACCTGTTTTGACCAGCTAGGTCTAAGGTCCAAGAATGGTCCATGATTATTTTAACAGTAAGAAACAAAAAAAAATCAAACAAAATGACTTATTTCTGTTTCCTTCCCTTACTTTCTGATTTTCTGCCTACATCAAGCTACTAATAATCAAACTTGTCTTTTTTTGCCATTTTTTCTTTTAGTCTCCTATTTTTTTTTCTTCTTCTCTGAAACTGTCTGTAATAAGATTAGTGTTCTGGCCCTACAGCATTAACATTTCACCGGTTTCACTAAGTGTCAAAAAAACAATTTTGCATATGTCTGCAAAAGCTCTGTCTGTTTGAGACACAGGACAGATAATAGAGTCAGGCTGCACACTCTCCCTAGATCTTCTGCAGCTCGTGTTGAAAAAGCTTCTCTCCCCTTATTTAACATGGTAGATATTTTTACTGAATCTGAATTTTCTAGGTACAAACTGAAGTAAGTAGTGGAAAGAGCTGTCTTTCCCCATCTTTTCCTTTTTCTTGTGGCAACTCGTTTGACTTTTTAATTTGCATGTGATCTCCTCATCCTTATGTTCTCTTTCTTCCAGTCTCTCCTGGCTGCCCCACCACCTGCCACCCTGACCCCTCCCTTTACCACCTACAGTTTATCACCTACAGCATAACAGCTGCTTGCCACTCTTCTCAAAAGAAAAGAAAAATTAGCTAGAAATTAACATCTTTTCATTCTCACATTATAAATTCAACTTCACTTAAAATAACATTTATAATTATTTATCCCCTGATACTTATCCCTTGATTCCCTTCCTCCACTTCGTAGCCTGCCCTTGTGACTGTATTCTTTGATCACAGGGAAAATTCTGATTGAAAGCATGTGCTTCAGCAAGCTTAGCTGAAGTTACTTTCAAACCAAAGATGCTCAGGATCCTTCCCAGGAAGCCTAAGACCTCACTGTGTTCTGGCAACCTTGGTTCCCGGTTCCAGCCTCTGTACTGTGGTACACAGATTTGCACACAAAAACTAACTACAGAAGTCATGCTGGCAGAGAAATAAACTTCTCAGTTTCCCCTTCACCATTTGAAATGAAAGCTCTGTTTTCCTTAGCCTGAAGTGCCTTTGGCTCCTCATTCAAGCTAGGAGACTCTAAACTATGCTTGAACAGCGGCACCTTTAGCGCAGGCTGCTTTGGGAACCAATAAACCAATTTCCCCTGCCCTTGATTGGTCTCTTGAGGAGCACAGCATGTTCCCAGCCATTTTCAGATGCCAAAACTGTCATGACAAAGGCAATTAATATGGTAACAAGAGAGTTAGCATCCAAAACACTGTTTCCTGAGGGGCTTGTCACATAAGCTGTGGAAAGCATTAGAAACAGTTACAATCTGCATTTCTTTCCCCAAATGCAAATTTCTACGAACCCTTGTAATTGCCCACATCTTGTATACTTGCAGTCAGGCAAAGATCAAAAGCCTGATTGAGTCAGATGCAGAATATATTACTCTTCAGAGTAACTCAGACCAATAAAAGCTGCCTTGGTGAAGGTATAAAGGCAATGAGCAAATCAGTCCAGAGACAGAAAAAGATGAATCTCTCAAATGAGTGTCGTATCTGCGATGTTACTGGGAGATGTGTAGCCAAACAGGACATCCACACAGAGTTCAGACATAATCAAGGAATGTCTGATTATTGTATCGTCATGACTGTCAGCTTTTTTATTAGACTCTGGTGTAAATAAGTGTTCATTGGTTCAGCTTCTCAGCTGCATCTGTACACACTGGACACAGGTGGTAAGACATAAAGGACCTACTATTGTATGGCAGTCCTGGGGCTGACTCCAGACACAATTTTGTGAGTCTAATTCCAAAGGGCCACTATATTCAAAAGGCTCACTGTAACACAGCAGCATTCTGAACCATGCTGCTATAATCCAATCAGTACTGCAAAAGAAATGGCATATTTCCATTTCATATTCCCTGTCCTCAGAAGAATCTTCATCTGCTTTGTTAAATTGACTTTATATCCTGTTTATGCTACTAAAGCAGCACAAAGAGTGAGATCAAGAATCTGGCCCATTTCTTTGTCTAACTTAATTGCACGACTTAATGAAAACAATAATATAAGAAATATTTATTTTCATGGTGCAGGATAAAACAGATAACTTATGAAATCACATAGATCTCTAAGGCTTTAACAATTAAATATTTTTTTTAAAAAAATAAATATATGTTTTTATTACTCCTTTCTTGGACTAAAGTGGAGTTACTCTGGCCCCTTGGGTAAGTCTGTAATTATGCAGCCTTAGTACACTGGTATGTGAAGTTTTTCCAGCCTAACATTAAATCCTTCTATGAAAAAAGTGGATTATGTATATAATAGACTCTAAGACAACCTAACTTACTGCTCAAAAAAAAAAGTGAAAACCAGATATAAATTCAAATCATGTCGTTTATTTGTGATTCTCCCATTGTGAACAACATGGAAAAGTCCATTCTCTCCCTCAAAAGCTGCTAAGCAGCTCTGTAGGCTACTTCCCAGGATTCACATTTTTAGAAGAAAGTCATTTTTATGACCAATGGAAGAATAAAGGAGATTTTTTTCAAAAGCTCTATGCAGACAGTGAGATGGTAACAGAAAAACGGGCTCAAGACAAAATTTTTAATACCAGTCCTTGAAGTGAAAGTCCAAAAATAGCACTATAAATTGTTGATGCAAATTTTTGTGCCAGTGAAACACTAAGACTACCATTCTGAAAATGATGCTGTCAGTCATCTTCTTCCAAAAGCAGTGTGAGATCCTTCCTGATCAAAACATGTTATTATCTTAGAGGTTATGAGATAGCAACACTTCCTATGATCTGACCACTGCTCACAATTATTTCACTCTGAATGATGCTACGAACTCATGTAGCTTTCCTGACTCACGTTGCCAGGTTCAAAACCTAGTGCTACTTTCTTATGAACAGAAAAGATGGGCCTCTGGCCCCCATCAGAAGTATTTGAAACCAAAGGCAACTCCTGCACATCGCAGCGGCACCCTACAAAGTTCAGATTCATCTCACTTAATCAGGACATTTATTTCATGAAAGTGGGAGCTATAGAGTCTGTAATGGTTCAGTAGGAAAAGAATAAGCTACATCTGTATTATAAAACGTGGGTGTGAGACTTTTTTGTGCTGTAGACATATACTGTTTTTTCCTTCGTAAACTGTGTATTCAGTCATGTACAGGTTTCATGAAGACAAACCATAAAGCTTATACCGAAAATAGGAGCTATGGTATATTCTATGAGCACTTAACCTGGACAGGCAATAGGGCAGAATGGCAGAGAGTACCATGGTACATCTTGACAGGTAAAGTTGAACTCATTAATACCTTCAGAAGGTATCCATTCAGCCCATCCAGGATCTGAGTTACCTTCTGGAGTTTCCTGTCACTTAAGTAATACACTGGTCCAGCAACATATAGGGCCCTTGAGCAGAACCTTTGCTAACAAATGTACATGCAGCTTGCAGGTTAGAAGTCCCTTTCTTCCTTCACTTTTCAATCTGAATCCCAATATGGTATGATTTAAGAATGAGCTTTCGATCGAGGAACATTAAATTCTTTGTTTGTATGCAAGGGGTGACAGCAATCTATGACTCTCTCAACCAATAATTAATGGATTTTAACTGAAATGGTTATGTAGAGAATGTTGTTCATGCAAATGATATTGGCTAATTTTTTTTTTCCTCCAGTTAATTAATAAACACAGCTCTTCAGCTTTTTATGCAAAATTGGAGTTATGAATGCATACAATAGTTTTTCAAAGAGGAGCAATGTATTATCTTTGATCAGCTTTTATAGACTTATCAGCACACTGTTGTCTTCAAGTTCCAGAAGTTTCTGAGTGCCTGGTCAGCAGAGAATTGACAAGGCTGGGGAAGCAGCAGTCTTCAGCTTCCCGTCAAACTGAATGCTCCTCCATATCTGTTCCTCTGCCAAAATGGCCAGGCACAGCATCCCAGCAGCTGAGACACTTGCCGTGCTGTGCCAGTATCGACCAGGTGCTCCTTTTGAAAGAGGAGGGGCATGGTTAACCAAATACTTTTTGACTGTCATCTGGGGTTCCCATCTGAGAAGCTGCAGGTGTACTATGTACTACAGATACACTGAGTTAAAACTTTACTTTCTATTTCTAGAAGAGTAGACTGAGAAAGCTAGAATGAAAATAGAGCCAAACTTACTATTCCCACAGATGTACAGGGCTATTTTACCTCAGTTTGTGTGCCACAGGTGTGTAACTTGTTCTCCCATTATATCTTATGGAAAGATTTACCTCATCAAACATAAATGTCTACAAGGCAGACATTTACATCTGATCTAGTCACTTTATAGTGACTTTATAGTCAATGGTGAAAAGAAGACAGCCTGAAAGGGTGATTGATTCTATCCTGAAGTAGCTATCTGGAACAGAGCAGATGAATTGCATCCTAAAACTGCTTATTTCTCTCCATTGACTATAAAGGGAGTATGCAGTGATTAACTCGGATGTAGATGTCTGAAGTTAAGTGAGATGAATATCATTCTAAGTGACTTGTGGAGTTCTGCTCACCAATCTTACTGTTGTGAGAGGATTTGTGCTTGGTTTATGTCGTCAGTCCAGGACCGAACCGAAATTAGACACATCAGAGATAAATGGACACCAGCACTCATGTCACAAGCAAGCAACAACAAGTACTCTTTGCTTTTCTTACTGGATGGTGATATTTCAGCACACTTTTCTAATAGGAAAGAAGTTCATCTCTGTGAATATAAAATTCAAAATAATAACTGCCTCTAGAATAGTATCATTCCAGTGAAAATGTCTGTTGAGTAACTGTTGTTTTAATTAGTTTTTGTGCTAGAATGAAAGGTTTGAATTACACAATTACATTAACTTGTTTTCCATCATAAAGATAAAAAAGTGCGCAAGAAAATGCTTTATTTTTAATACAAACTCTTATTTGCATTCAATCACTTGTCACATGTTCAATTCAGGCAAAATCAGGAGAAACAGAGGAAGAGCAATACTTTTTGTAAGATAACATATATTTTTGTTGTAGTATGATTAGGACTGAAATGCAGAAGTCTACATACATGTGTTCAACTTCTAAAATTCAAGTCTTAAAAAATAATTCAGAAATGGTAACATGAATATTAACACACATTCCTTAGGTGTGTTCTTTGTTGCTTGTAGGCATTCAGAAAATACTAAATACTTTTGAATTTAGTAGTGAATTCATGTTTGGTAATTACAGTAGATGTATTTATTTTGTGAAGGGCTATTGAAGAAACGAATTTCTAAGTTTCTGAGTTGAGTTACAAATTAGAGTATTATCAAGGTATTCTTGGTTTATGGTCACAAATGAAGCCCTTAACAAAAAAAAATAAACGAATCACCAATATATTATTTATTTATTTTTAAGTTATTAGCTTTTAACATTAACAGATTCCAAGGTTTTGGATTCTGCATCCTATTAAGAAGCTGCTCTGACTGGTTACAGAAAGTGTAGGCTAAGACTGTGATAAAATGCAGATTTACCATACAGTACTGAACCTTACTTTCTTGCCCTAAATACCGAAATTCTCCTATCAACCTTTGGAATGAAGCATGACTATTAGAAATTTGGAATTAAAAAGCTAGACATGCAGAGTCAGGCATAGGGGCTCAGAAGTGAGGGAGAAAGAATTGGAAACCAGACGTAATAAATCATGCACTATATTTACTTTGCAGAATGCAGGTAGAGGATTGATGGTTCTCTAATGCTGTTGCGTACACTGCTGACACGTTAACTGATGCTCTGCCTTTGCATGCTCATATTCAGAAGGAATGACTTGCTGCCAGTGGCTAGGGAAAAAACCTGTAAAAACAGTTGTGCATATTAGATTGCTGCAACTTCATGCACAATGCAAAAGACTCTTATCCTTGACAAATAGCAAAGACATAAATGGTGTGCTGGTGAGATGTCGAAGACCACTTCTGTGTATGATGTAGTACAATCTGCAGGCAGAGCATGTGCACAGCAAGGTGCTCGGTTTGCTGATAGTTGTCTAGACACCCTGACAGTGTTACTAAAGCAGAAACATTGCAGCTGTTTGAAGAAGCTGAAACTTAGGAAAGGCTCTGTAAAACTTAAACCAAGGTCTGAATCATTACTACACCTCAGACAGGTGAGTACTGGAAGTCCAAAACTCCAGTTTCTTTTATAGTATCACAAAATGATCAAGTTTCTCTAGTAATGTACCTAACAGTCACCAGACCTTCTTTTTCAAGAGAAGAGGAATTACATTTTACAAGGAAATTTATTCCATGGAAAAAAGATCATTTTACTGGGAAAAGTGCAAGAAACTATACCTGGGAGACTTCACTAGGGTTGTGTAGGCTGTAGTACATATACAATTTTTTTTTTCCAGTGCAAACGTGAGTATCATTATGGCCAGTACACATTTTGTCAAGAAACTGACATACCAGATCAACTCTAAAAAACTGAGCAGGTGTGGACAACTCACTGACAAAGGCAGAACTAGTGAGATGAATGTGATTGGTTTTCAAATACATGTTTTCCCAACTTTTTAATTTAAGCTGTTTAAATCACATGTGGAGTATATATTCATGGATGAAAAAAATCAGATGAACTACTCATAGCCAGTGACCTACAATTTGTCATTTCATGGCTGTTAAGGCAATTACGCTTTCCAAATTACTAGCTGCCAAAACTGTCCTTAAGATAACGGTGAAGGATAGTGAGCTATGTGAACACTATATCTTTGAACAAGAGTGCAGATTTCTAACTTTGCTCTGTCATGCACATACAGATGAATGCTGTTAAGCATAGTCCAGCACAGCTTTTTTTGATGATAGAACAAGACTGGTGATAAAGGACAAACTCTAGATTAGTAATCCGAAGTCAGTCTTTCTGATTATTTTTTTTTTAAATATATATAAAGGCAGGAAGATTTTATGGTGTAAAGTATGGATAATATTCTACTAATAAAGATAAAATGCAGAATTATTTGGCCTTTCCTTGTTAAGTGAAAGATGCTCAAAACCATTGTACCTCAAGTCAGAAAACAGGGAATGGTACTCAGCAATTCAGCCTTTCTGATTCTGTTTCTCACAGGAGCAATCAATTCAAGAAAGCAGTGTTTTCCAGTTGTCAGGATTCACAGTGTTAACAATAGCTTATTCTTATTCAAGACTTTTGATTAAAGTCTTGGGAAGACGTCATTGTAACTGTTAGAGTACACTTGAAAAATCTAATTTCTGTAGAGACTGATAGTCACGTTATGTATATCCAACACAAACAATGCTGCATAACCTCCAATTTGCTCCTGAGGTAACAGATGGCTCACTGTAAACAGCTCCAATGCAACGTGTCACTGCAAGGGTTGTGGCTTATGAGTCACTCCAGTTATTTAATAGTCTGCTTTGTGAACACAGAGGCAAAGATATATGCCCTCTTGGTTTCTAGTCTCTATCTCTTATCGTCTCATTACTTGTTCTCACACTTTCAAAAAACCACAAAAAGTAAATTATTGCTACATATTTTTGTTTGGTTGGGGAGGGGACAGTGCAAATGTAAGATCTGGTAATTGCTAAGAGTTATTCCTCTTATTAATTCCATCTAATGGGGTGTACATGACAGCATCATCACAAATTGTATGGCTTCCAGGTGTCTGGTAGATATTGGTCTGTAAAGCCCCCAAGGTGGATTTTCTTCTCTTGTTTTTAGTCTTTAGTGGGGTATTTTTACATTTTGGTGTTCCCTGTAATTGTGTTATCTTAGTCATCATCTCACAGGACAATTGAAGGCAGAAATACAAAAACTGCGTAATGACTTAAAGATGACATAGTTGCACATTAAAACAAATGATTGATTTGTGTGTGTGTGTAGATTCATCCTTATGGTCAAACATGAGAGAAGGATGTGCTTTATCACACATTTGTCAGTCAGAACAGTTAAACTTGTATCAAAGACAATGATCTCACAAGAACCCAGTACAATTACACAGAGAAAACAAAGTTCAGGAACCACTCCTGAAGATTTTAGCCCATGTTAGGAATGGAAGAAGTAGGTATTATTGTTTTCTAATTGGAGCAAATTCTCCTTACCTTCAGGAAGAGCTTTGGCAGCTCAATAATTAAAAAATAAAAAGATTACTATGAACTTACTGGTGATCTGCTGAGGAATGGGTAGATCAACCATTTTTAACTCTTTGTACTTCTCTGCTACCAGGGGCTTGCTGTCTCTTGTAGCATTTCCATAGGCAATGTAAGGAATATATTTTGAATGATATTTATGTAATGTGACTGTAAAATGGCTAGAAAATCTCATTGAAGTTTTTGTTGTCCAGTGTGAGGTAGGGAACCAAAATAATTCTGCTAAGCTCTGCAGGGCTTTTTATGAGGTCCATTAACAAATTAGTTCCGAAAATATACGACCTAGAGGGTCCGTGATGTTCAATTCCGTAAAAGGGTTCTGCAAAAAAGAATGGCATAAAGCAACAATTCTGAACGTTGTTCAAAGGAGCGATACAGGCCTATGAGCAATACAACAAGTAATCATCTTACATTTGAAAGGGGATTTGGGATAAGCATGATATGTGTTAGGAAGAGCATTCTAATGGTGATGATACAGATGTAGTAGCATATGTTGCCCAGGAAGATCTTTGTTAGAAGTGTTAAAGACCAGGTTACAAATCTGTCAAGAACAATATGGGTATAATGGATCCTACACGTGAACAGATGGATAGATTAGGTGAATCTTCAAGATCCATTACAGCCAATTTTTCTGGGATTTTATAATACCCGTGCTTGCTGTGACAGCTTCTGCATTCTAAGGTAGACTTTAAGATAGCAAACGTGGTTCAGGATAACAGGTGGGAATCCAAATTGATCAACTTACAAAAATCATTCTATCTGAAGGTAGAAGGCAAGAACAAATTCTCTTTGCCTTAGTGATTATGATAGGACATTCTATGATCTTACAGCCATCTATCAGTTAGGGGAGCTTCACGGAATCGTAGAATGGCCTAGGCTGGAAGGGACCTTAGAGATAATTTAATCCTACCTCCCTGTCATGGGCAGGGACGCCTCTCAACTAGATCAGGCAACACATGAACAAGAGATGTTGCCTCTACAATATAAACTAGCCATAATCTAATATTAGGCTTGGTCTGTCCAGTGAGTAATAGTTTGTGAGCTTTAGCTTTGCTCAAAAGAAAACAAACTCGTTAAATTAAAGGAAAAAATAAAGTTTGCTTCATAAGAAATGATAGTGTGTGAGAAAGATACACAATGTTAGAATATGAATTATCTTCTATACAAGCTATTTGCTTTCGCTGAAAAGGTCATAATTTGAAAGACAGGTAAACATTTTGTCTATTTCCCTGTTGCCTCTCAAGTACACAGCAGTGTAAAGCAAGTTCCCAGTTCTTGGGGCTAATTGCTACAAATGGGATTTGTTCATGTACAACCTTCTGTAATTTTTACAAGTGGTTCTTCCAAAGTTCCAGTGTCATAATGGGATGAGTCTTGTAAAGGATTATACTTTTTACTCCATATGTTACTATATGCCAGAGTGCTCTGCGTGGCTCGGACTCCGAAGACACAGCACAGAAGTACAGTGTCATTGTCAGTTTAAAACTCATCTATATTTATTTAATGAAGATCTTCCATCCCCTATTTCAGTGTATTGCCTGTATTGTCTCTGATTCATCAGTATCCTAATTTATTTGAACCAGCTATGTACAAATATTCCAGTGAAGGAGAATATAGGATATGTGGTAGTACAGAGACACAATGCATGTTTTTCAGCATGTATAGGAGAGAGAAATAAAAAGGACCTGTTGTCGTTCGTGGCACTTCCTCCAAGGGAAGAAGCCAGACAAACACAGATTCCTATTGGAGGAAATCTCACCTGTACCTCTTGTTTCACATTATTCTACAGCCAAAACCTTCATTTCACTGCAGCCTTAGTTCTTGTGGAACCTGCAACCATTCTCCTGATGTGACCCTGGCATGGGAGGTGCCATTGGACTGCACGGAGCCATAGCTGCTGGTTCGTGCACTTTGAAAAAAATCAGAAAGGTCCACATGTGTTCCTTGCTATTTTCTTCTTCACTTTTGAATATAATTAGATTGTATAATCCTTATTCTTTCAAGGCATTTATTTTTTTCATCTTCGCATTTCTGTATCTTGAATGCGAACTGCATAAAACCCAACCTTTTGTAATAATTCTTTCTTCTCATCATCAAAACCAAGTCAAGTGTCCTGTCAAGGGTCAAGACACAATAGCAATGTGATGATATAAGTAGAAGTTTTCTTAAACTGCATGTTGTTTCCAGCTGATTTTTCTGTATCATTTTAAGATATAGAAAAATCTCAATTTTCTTTCTTTTTTATCACAAGAACTTTGCTACATGTCCTTAGAAGTGAAGATTCCACCACAAATTACCATTCAGATTGGTTCTCCTTTGACCTTTTTCATATCTCTCAAGTGTTTCAGGATTCCTTGTGTTTTGCTTCCTTATATTCTGGCCATATTGAAAAAATAGACCAAAATAGACCAAAAATAATTTCGATGTTGTGGTTGCGTCTGGGTTTGAAATCAGTTACTTCATGCAACTGTAAACCATATATACAAATATCAGGCTCCATGTTTCAAGAAAATGTCCATATCAAGTTAGCATAGGGCAAAAAAAGAAGAAAAAGGATCAAGGAGGAATCAAAAGCATGGGTGAAGGAGAAATTCAAAATGGAAGGGGAAAGGGAAAAGGAAAGGAAAAAAGAGAAAAAGTTAAAAAGGAAAGAAAGAAAAAAATGAAAAAAAAAGGAAGAGGAAGGGAGAAAAAGAGAGGAGAGGAGAGGAGAGGAGAGGAGAGGAGAGGAGAGGAGAGGAGTTGTTTGAATAGCAGCATGTCCAGAGAGTCCAAAGTGACTTATCAAAATGTAGCAGGTTAGTGACAGAGCTAGAATGGGGTCAAATACGCAGTAATTCTCAGCCTCTTGCTCTCCTTCTTACATAAAAGTTGACTTCAGGAGTACAGATGTATCCAGTCTGAGGTGTTGATAGAGAGGAGAGGAGAGGAGAGGAGAGGAGTTGTTTGAATAGCAGCATGTCCAGAGAGTCCAAAGTGACTTATCAAAATGTAGCAGGTTAGTGACAGAGCTAGAATGGGGTCAAATACGCAGTAATTCTCAGCCTCTTGCTCTCCTTCTTACATAAAAGTTGACTTCAGGAGTACAGATGTATCCAGTCTGAGGTGTTGATACAACCATTGATTCCTACACAGCAATAAGGTACTCTTATTTGGGTTACACAGTAAGTTTCAAATTCCAGTTTAACGCTGGCTGAAACTCTTTTGGATATTTCACCCTAATACCAACAAATTAGAACTAATAAAGAGAATTTAATCTTTGCTTAGTCATTATGAACCTGTGGAATCCTCTACCTCAAGCTATCCAAATAATTGTAGAAGGCGAACTTTAAAAGCCCTGTATAGTTTTATGGCATCTGAAACCTTTCTGGTTATGTAAGTTAATATATAAAATCAACCTCATTTACTGTCACGGGACTTCAACAGATCATCTTATGTGTCAGGAAGGATTTTCTATTTGTATGTCCTCCATCACTTGATCGAGTAGACACATCACATGGAATTTTCACTGTTTTCAGCTTATGATGATACAAAAAACCTTGTTCAGCTTCACAGGAGGAGGTGCACTTCTTCCCAATTTGCTGTTCTACTCTTGAGAACAAGTTCTTCTCTGTTCCAGACATCAACATAGTTCATCAAAATAACAAGCAAGTTTCATTCACAAGGAACCATTGTTTAGCCAACTTTTATGAACTATATATTACATGAATCTTTTAACAAGTCTTGTAGAAGCATAGTACCTGGAATGTAATAGATGTTACGCACAGAAGGTCTGCTCTTGTGGGGGAAATCATTGAACTAGCGTATGTCAAGTGAGGGAAGAGATCACTGAAGTAGCTCTTACAAAATATAGATCCAAAGGGCTGCCAAGCATGCTGGTTTACATTTATACCACCGTTTTTTTATGAACCAGAGAGCTCAGCTTTTCCTCTTGTCTACATATTTCTTTTGGCACTAAATTGAATGATGGCTAAAGAAAGCACT
Organism: Apaloderma vittatum; assembly: GCF_000703405.1. Lineage (NCBI taxonomy): Eukaryota > Metazoa > Chordata > Aves > Trogoniformes > Trogonidae > Apaloderma > Apaloderma vittatum. The sequence continues at coordinate 12,622 of NW_009713105.1, read as the reverse complement.
AGAAAATCTTAAAGCTCTTTGACTGTGAAAATGGAAACTGAAAAAAACCCCACTTTGAAATGTTTCACGGTTTATATCTTTAACTAGAAAAGAATTTGAATGCTGGACAGTTTCATAGTGGTGACTGATATTTTGAATTCAACTTATTAATTGCCTACTTGAGATAATTAAAGCATTTATGCTCAGAATAATTGGTGTCATTGAAAATAAAACATTTAACCTTGGCAGTAGATTCAATCTGTCTGCTCCAATTCATTCCTGTAAAGACAAGAGGAATCACGGTTTGGTTTGTTGTTTTTTGGGTTTTTTTGTGGTGTGAGTTTTTTTGTATTTATTTTCTTCCCGCTCTCTCTTAAGATTGCTAACAATTAGTTTAAACAATCAACAGATCAGCTGGGTAATGGCTGTGTATAGTCACTCATTGTTCTGCTTTATATGGCAGGAGTAGAAGCAATGCTTTTTAGTGAGGCTAGGAGTAGTCACAGTACTGCACTGGAAGAGAATGAGAATAAGAGATGTACTATATTATTTCAGCAAAATTTCAGCAAAATATTACAGATTTGAAAATTCGGCTAAGTTGTGTATTTTTAGATTCTAGCTCTACAGAACATGGGATAGAAAGGCAATAAACAAAGATGGATCAGAGGTACGAATGTCAATTCTGGGGTTTTTTAGGAGAACAATGTTCTTGCATGTCACAGAATGACTGAAGTTGGAAGAATCCTCTAGAAGTCATCTAGTCCAACTGATCAGATGTAACCATTGTGATATAGAACAGCTGATACAGAACTAGGTGTCATACAAGGTGTTTTACTGCTAGAAGTCTAAACACTGTAATAGCTACTCACAGACAAAAGTCCAGAACTGTATGTTAAGCATTCACAGTCCCTTAGGGAAGATTTAGCCCTCACAAACCAAAATCTAAAATCTAAATAGGAAATTGTCTAGTATTAACCAGTAGAAGCTCTGAAGGAAAATTTTCAGTTCTCACAGCTATCTTGTCTGAGGATGTCAGTTGGAGATCATTTCTTTTTCCTTTTCTTTCTCTTTTTTTTTTTTTCCACAGGAGCACTGAAGTCCTTCCTTTCTAAAATACAGGCAATATCTAATATTATTTAATAGAGAAGGATGTGCAGTAAGGGAAAAAAAATCCTCCCATTACATGAGGAAGGAATTAGAGTAATTTGTATAAGGTTTTGTGACTTTAATGTTTCTCCAAGAGACTCGGTTGCAGCTCGTTTTAATGCCTGAAAGTGATTCAAATATCTCTAAAACTGATAGTGCTTTTGCAGCAAGCCTTGTCCAAAATCCAAAAATAGAGGTATATCCTTTTCTCCTCCTTCTGAAACTCTGTCACTGAAGAAAACTCCAGTTAAAAATTGATTAGATATTCATTAAAAAAAAGCATTCAATTTGGAACATCTCCCTTATGAGGAAAGGCTGAAGGAGCTGGGTCTCTTTCGTTCGGAGAAGAGGAGGCTGAGGGGTGATCTCATAAATGTTTATAAATATGTCAAGGGGGAGTGTCAGGAGGACAGAGCCAGACTCTTTTCAGTGATGTCCAGTGACAGGACAAGGGGCAATGGGTTCAAGATGGAACATAGGAGATTCCACAAAAGTATTAGAAAAAAATATTTTTTCTGTGAGGGTGACAGAGCACTGGCACAGGCTGCCCAGGGAGGTTGTGTAGTGTCCTTCTTTGGACACATTCAAAACTCTCCTGGATGTGTTCCCGTGCAGTCTACTGTAGGTGATCCTGCTCTGGTAAGAGGCCTGGGCCAGATGATCTTTTGAGGTCCTTCCAACCCCTGACATTCTGTGATTCTGTGATTCTGTGATTCAGTAGCATCAATGCCTCTGAAGTTCTTCATCTCTCATTTGGGGGTTCTGGTTTCTGCACATTTTCTTATGGATTGTTTATGCCTTTTTTATGGAATAGAAGTTCAAAATCGCTGATGATCTTATCTTAGTTTTGCTCTTTTCCTATAAATACAAGTTTGTATTTAGCTTTTGCAAAATTTACATCATGTAGGAGTTGGAAACAAGATAATAATAGTCTATAGTTCTTCTTTCAGAAAAATAAAACTTGTGTTTTCATGGCCTATATAGAAGAAAAGTTACCTTTAATGCAGAGCATACCCCTATTTTTTCACAGTGAAATACATATTCTGTATCCTTTTATCCTCTAATGAATAATTATCCAGTAGCACCAGCACTCTCTAGGGAACATTGTATTGCCATTGTTTTTTGCATAAATGCTTATTAACTTTGTACCAAAACTATGCTCCACTATTATTACTCCAACGTGTGGAGCTCATACCTGCAGACAAATCTATTAGATCTCTGATGGGTACGTAAACTTCCTTCCTTTGCTTTCTGGCAATTAGGAAAGACTTTTATCTTAGGTGGAACAGCCTATTTATGATCTGTCAAGCTTCCTAGTATCATAAAAATAACTCAGCCAAGATGGTCCAACTATTCCCTCTATTAGCCTCCACCACAACTCTTAACAGTGATTCATCTGAATGATAGCAGTTAATTTCCATTGCCTATTGCCCAGTGTTAAAAAATCAGAATGAAATTTGTGCTGGCAACACCAAAAAGAAAAGTAAGAAAGAAGGTAGTTTTCTTTTTTTTTAAAAAAAACCACAAAAAATAAGAGAAAGGGAAGGAAAAGGAATCATAGAATTGTTTAGGTTAGAAAAGACCTATAAGATCATCTAGCCCAATTGTTAACTTAGCAATGTCAGATCCACCACTAAGCCACGTCCCTAAGTGCCAATTTTTCCTAGTATCCAGTCTAAACCTCCCCTGGTGCAACTTGAGACCAGTTCTGGTTCATGTTCTATCACTTGTTACTTGGCAGAAGAAACCTAGCTACAGTCTCTTTCTGTGTAGCTGTAGAGAGCCATAAGGTTTCCCCTGAGTCTCCTCTTCTCCAGGCCAAACAGCCCCAGTTCCTTCACTAGCTCCTCATAAGACTTGTGCTCTAGACACTTCATCAGCTTTGTTGCCCTTCTTTGGACATGCTCCAGAACCTCAATGTCTTTCTTGTCATGAGGGGTCCAAAACTGAACACAGAAAGCACAGCCTCACTAGTGCCAGGTGGACAATCACTTCTCTAATCCTGCTGGCCACACTACTTCTGATACAGGTTAGGAAAGGGA
>NW_009713105.1:0-9337 GCF_000703405.1 Apaloderma vittatum | reverse complement strand
AGGGAGAGGGAGAGGGAGAGGGAGAGGGAGGAAAGGACATTTCTCACAGATTTTAGTATAACTTTAATATAAAGATAAATGTTTGTATGATTTCCTACACAATGAGGTAAAAAGCTATGAAAGTTCATTGACTTCTTTTAAAGTATGTATCTATCTCCATATGAAGGCACATGCATGTTATTTTATAGAAGCCAAGACAACAGTCTATTTTCTAGAAAATCTACTGTAAGTGAAAACATACATAGGAAAGGGAATAAATGGTTTTAAATTACATTGGGGGAAAGGAAGGGGAAAGGTCATGAACTCAATCTAGTCTTGCAAATGAAAAAAAAAAATACTTTTCAGAGCTTCATTTATCCTCAGAACTCATGAGATCTGCCCAGCCTCATTAGAGTGAAGCAGTAGAACAGGAGTTAGGTGATATGTCACAATTCTTTCAACAAGAAGATGGCACAAGCAAGGTAAAACAAGTAGAAATACATTATTTAAAGTGAAGGAATTATCCCTTTTGCCTATTACTTAGCATAACATAGATTGGAAAAAGATCTTTTAAAGCTTATATATCTGTAAAGCCAGTTCCCACTAATCTCCATCAATGTCAGCTCCAACTCAAAAAAATTTTACAGTTCATATTCAAATTCACATACGTATAGATGTTATATGTATATACACATATTTATGCATATACATATGTATTCATACACAAAATTATGCAGTGACCCACCTTCATCTTTCTGTGAAAAAGTATTTTGTCTTATAAAATTTATATTTGTGTTAAGGACTTTTTAATATACCTTTATATAATACAATACATAAGGATATATTTCTTCATATGTGCTAAAGGCTTTCAATTTTCATTCTCAACAGCATCTTTAAGTGCTTAAGATGATAGAATAATGGGAAAAGAAAAATGTTCTTTTTTCCTTTTGCAGAAGTGAAGTCATGCCCATGGGATGTGACAGATTTTAGTACTAGAAAACTAAATCCTCTTATGCACTATATGTGCACTGCAGTTGTAGTCTTAGCAATGAGAGTGCAAAGTGCTTTGTCTGAGAAGCTTCACCATGCACAAGAATGACCAGCATTAGGGATAAGAGGGTATCTGAACTTCAGTGAGCTTCTTGGAAACTGAGATTTTGCCAACATCAGAAATTTTATCACTTTGTGAAAAAAAAGAGCTGTTAATATAAAATCAGAAGAAATGGCTGGATATTCTACATTTTACCACAAAAATGAAATTCCTAAGCATTCGTTGCTACCTTGATCCCATTTGAGAATTTAAAATCCTCTAATAGTTATTTGATTAGTTTCATACATTGTATACAATGTCCTCCTAAATTTTTTAATTATTTATGAAGTCATTTTCCTGTACTACTAATGTTTGATTTCATTCTAAAATTGTAATAAAATAAATCTATTCTTTTACATTTAATTCTTTTTTTTTCTTTTTTTTTGTTATTTAAAATATATTTAAGATTGAGCTATCTTTTGCTGTAATATTTTTTTTAAATGTAAACATCTTCCTTGAATCCTTTTTTTGGCCAGCCACACAACTGAGATAACTGTATATCAGCAACTGCATTGTGAAGGACTTACTTAAGACTAGCATTGAACTATTACTTCACATCAGTCACTTAACAGTTGTTAAGTGTGGACCAGAAGCAATTAATACTAACAGTGGTTTCAAACTAAGTCATCAGCTGGACCTTTATGCTGGGTTTTGTGGAAGTGCTAATCTGTCGCAGGACATGATGACTGATGCCTCTGGTGTTCCTGTGGTATCTCTAAAAAGAACACCCTGGATAAAAGTTTCTGCTTGCACTGCAAGAGCAAAAGTCCTGTGACCATCTTAATACTTCATTGAGCCCTAAATAATGAACAGTGCTGAACATTCAGAACTGAACTCTGCATATGATATTTCTGGTTACCTAAAGTGTACATTTAGTGGAATCATAGAATCATAGAAACATAGAATCATAGAATCATAGAACAGTTTTGGCTGAAAGAGACCTTCAGGATCACTGAGTCCAACCTTTTCCTAACCCTATGAATACCACTAAACCATGTCCTTCAACGCAACATCTACCCTTCTCTTAAATACTTCTTAAACACCTCCAGGGATGGTGACTCAAACACCTCCCTGGGGAGGCTGTTCCAATGCCTGACAACCCTCTCAGTAAAGAAATAATTATTCCTAATATCCAACCTGAACCTCCCCCACCACAACTTAAGGCCATTTCTCCTTGTCCTATCACTTGCCACTAGGGAGAACAGACCAACCCCCGCCTCTCTACAACCTCCTTTCAAGTAGTTGTAGAGAGCAATAAGGTCTCCCTCAAAAAGTCCTTCTCGGTCAAAGTAGACCGTATGTAATTAAATCTTATATCAGGCCAAGCCTGAATTCTAACTGGAAAGCAATGACATTCATAAAAATTGAAATAAGATTTCTTAAATTGTGCAGTCTTGCATTCTGGGTTGAATTAAGATTACAATTTAGAAGCAAAGAATGCATTACAAATTTATGGAGCTGTCCCAAACTGTCGTAATACTCTGCTTTCAATCTGTGAGCATCACTCCATTTCATGTTGCTAGAGGGAAAAAATTATGAGACTTGCTTAGTCTGCAACGTGTTTTTGTCATCTAACATACTGTTAGACTTAAGACAGTAGCATCAGAAGATAGTAGTTATGAAAACCCACGGTATTTTTGTTCACATCTATCAACTATCATTGTGCTTAGAATGACAGAATCAAGCAAACATACTCAGAAGAAAGTGTGAAAGTAAATGTATGCATGAGCTTGCACTGCCCAGAGTATACACAGCACAAACCCTTATTAGACAAAATAGATACATGTGAGAAAAACAAGTGAAAATTCCATGGTATAGGAAAGAACACTGCTGTCGGGTGTGGTAAAACTCCATCTCCATCTCAATATATGTTCATGTTTCACCACAATCAATAATTAGGAAAAGTTTGTTTAAGGTAATATTTGCAGGAAGAGAAGTAAATGTGGCTTTTTCTAAAACTGTTAAACTCTTTATAGACAGCTGTATATAAGTTTATGTTAATAATCTACATACACCTGGTTCCGACAGTTGCAGTGCTTAGAAGTTTTCCTCACTGGAGGCATACTATCAATGCAATTTCTTTTCATTTTTGTCTTCGCATATGAATAAATTGTGGATTATTTTTATAATTCAGGCATAAAAACTGTAGGAACAGAAAGCAGGACTATACAGGTAGACAGCACAGGACAGTATAGAAAACAGCTTGGAGGAACTCAGCAGCTTCCAGTGCTTGCTTTAACAACTAGACAAAGCATTGATCCTAAATAATAGGAGGCATGACTGAGTCGTTGTTCCAGAAGGGAAGCAATGACGTCCATCCTCCTTCCTTATTCTAATTCAGCCCTTCTGGCTATTCTCAGGACAGTGTGGCATTCTGTTCTTTCTGTCCTTTCCTTTCCCGTCACTGGGATTTATGTGTGATTTTACTGTCTCCACAGTGCCCTGTCTCCACAAAGAGCAGACTAGCAATTAATCCATATTAGAAGGCAGGATAAAAATATAGATCAAAATTGGTACAAAGGATTCTCTAAAAAATACTAAACTCAGATCATTGCCTAAAGCCTAGGTGAGAAAAGCGTTGTTCTCTGAAGTGTTAAGCATGAGTAGCTCTCTCCACAGAGTGAAGCAAAGGCACAGGCAAAATTTCAGGCTTTAGAACTTTAACTCTACCAGATGCGTATGTGCATTACTGGTTATGTGTATTGCTGTGTTACACAGAAACGTAGAATAGAATCATAGAATCATTTGGGTTGAAAAAGACCTTTAAGATCATGAAGTCCAACCTTTAACCTAGGGATGTCAGGCCCACCACTAAACCATGTACCTAAGCACTTCATCTACACGTCTTTTAAATACTTCCAGGGATAGTGACTCAACCACTCCTCTGGGCAGCCTGTTTCAATATTTGATAACCCTTTTGGTGAAGATATTTTTCCTGATATCCAATCTAAATCTCACCTGGTACAAATTGAGGCCGATTCCTCTTGTTACTTGGGAGAAGACATTGAACCCCACCTAGCTACAACCTCTTTTCAGGCAGTTTTAGCGAGTGATAAGGTTTCCTCCTTTTCTCCAGGATAAACAACCCCAATTTCCCCAGCTCCTCATGAGATTTGTTCTCCAGACCCTCCACCAGTTTTGTTGCCCTTCTTTGGATACATTTCAATTACGTGTGTGGAGGAATTCCTCTCACAAGATCTATAAATAATTTTCTTTCAGATGAGATCATGAACTGCTCTGATCACCACACTGTTTAAACGGGACATTCACAATTCCTGTTCTAACCATCTATCCAGAAATTAGTTTACTTTGTGATGTGGCTATGTCTGCAAAAGTACTGATCTTGTTACCCCACTCACTGCCATTTTTCAGGCATACCCACATGTGACAGGTAGGAATCCTTGCCAGGCTGCCTGGGTATGTAACGAATCCTCAACAGACCTGCCATTAGTGTCCTCTGTCACTGCTCTAACATGAGGATTGACTAGTGCAGAAAGGTTTCTGCCAGCCATCAAGCTGAATTTCATCCACTAAATTTAATTACTGTATTTATATCTTTCTACAATTACACATTTTCATGTGCATAACCTGCAGAAAACCTAACAAAACAAAACGCAGGAAGATCTAACAAAGATCAAAAAAAAGCCTCATTTGGCAGAAGTGTTAATTATATACTTAAGCAGATAACACAAAGAGGAAATTAATTCAGGAACCTCCCTCTCCCCCCTTGGCTTCTCCCTCCCTGCTTCTGTGTAGTTTATTTCTGGTTTAGGTTAACAGAAGAGGTATTTTCAAAGGACAATACCTTTAAATGTGGCAGCAGTGTGTATTGTTGTGTGTCATACAAAAGGAATTATACATTTATTCTCTCTGGCATATCTTCTAATAATCTGAGACCTGTCTTTTCAGTCTTCTAAATTTGTACTTGCATTTTTGTGCTTCCAAACATATTGGTGGTGCAAGTCAGGGAATTTGCAACTCAAAGGATCTGATTTATAGTTGCCATCAAGCACCTTGAAGTGCAAATTTTCTTGTGACCACTAAAATGCAGGTACAAAGGAAGATCAGTCTTTCAAAAATTCATTCTTCATATATGCTGTCAAGATATACCAGGTAGAGGGGAAAAAAAATGAGGACTACAAAATAAAATATAATGAAAGGTGCAGTAAAGGTCTGTAAAACTACATCAACATATTATGAATGTTTTGGTGAGATGCCTTTTATCTTGCTCTTTTGCATTCCAGCTTCTCCTTTCTGTGAAAAGAAATCTCAAAGACTCAGCACTAAGCTCTGAAAGCTTGTCCTTTACAGGGTCTCTGATAAGGTTCTGCAAAAGCTTTTAAGGAGTCTTGCTCCCAAAACATTGTGGCAAATGACAACCTTCAGTTAAAATACAGCTTGAAACAAGAACTTGTATCTCTACTGTAATATATTATTTATTAACCTATTACAAGGTTATGGTACTGACAAACTGTATGTTGAAAAGTATTTTAGTTTTATTGTATACTTTTTAGGAAAAAATAGAACTTGATTTAAATAAGCTGAAAAAAATGTTATAGCTCAGAATATATATATATTCATGTATTACAGATCTTGCTGAAAGCTCTGGAAATTCCTTTCAGCACATAGTACTTGCATGAATGATGGGGTGTTTTGTCCTTTCTACTGCTTATTTTTTCTTCTTTTTCCTTGGCTTTGATTCTGAGGACAGCACACTCTTTTCATCTTGCTAGAGATATGGCTCTGCATAAATCTCTCAGGTGATCTGAGTCTACCCAAGCAATTTTATGGCAAAAAAAAAGGAATACTTCCTTACGTCTGTATAACTTCAGTTGTGTAAATCAGTGTGTTGACCTCAAAGCCAGCCTGACTTTACTGCGGATACCCCTTGTTCACAAAGTTTGTCTTGTGAGTTATAGTGGCCCTAACATCTTTTACCTCCATGTTATGCAGCAGTAGATTGCAATTTTTCAGTAAATGTTTGCACATATTTATTTCTTCTTTTTTATAAAGAAACAGTTTTAGAGAGGGAAAAGAAAAAAGAAAACAGAAAAAAGAAACGAGAAAAAAGTCATGAGGAAGAATGAAAACTGAGACTTGTTGATAAATATTTTCTTGTTGATTTGATTGAAGAAAATGTTATCTGTTACCTAGTTGGAAGTATCAAGTAGCTTTTCTAGTAAGCAAAGAAGTAGCCAGCTAAAAAATAAAATACAGTTGTAAAGCTTCATGTAAATTACAGAAACAAAAGAATAAAATGTCTGTATATGCTAATTATATGGTGTAGACCTAGTTTTCCATTTCCATAAATCTTTCCCTTGAATTGTTATATTAGTTAGTAATTAAGAGACTTACAACAAATTATTTGATTTATATTCTCAATCAGGTCTGGACCCTACTAGGTACTGGTCTCGGTGAAGTTTTAAGATGCACACAGGAGTATGCCATACTTCACTGAGTGAACCAGCAATGGTTTTTGTGCTGTCAGATGTTTCTGGATTGTCCATGGAATTTATGGGGACATATTAACCTTTCAGTTGTTGGAGAATTTTTGTAAAACATGGACTCACAACCATAGGAAGAGAGCAAGATTGTTGCATCAGATACTTAGATATATCTACAGCATGCTAAGGATACTGCTAAAAATTTTTTTAAATCTCAAATTAAATCATATAGAGTCTATAAAAATGCAAATTTCATTAGATATCCAAGAAAAAATCACTTCCTATGAATTTAGTGCTTAAATCTGATTTCCTTTTAGCTGATTATATGACATCAAGTAAATGTATGATTTTTTTTTTTTGTAGACAGTCTGTTTTGCCTACACATTATATAATCATGGCAGAGAAGATCTAGGATCACTATTCCAAACATGACACAAGAAGGTTGAAAACTTGATTTATAAACTATTTAAAAAATACTTTCCAAATGGAGAGAGGAAAAATACTATCCTTCTTCTCATTGGTCACTGTTTTATTGAGTTTTTTTGTTATATGCTTTGGCTTTTTGATGTTTTACATTTTTATTATTTTTTTTTAAATTGGACTGATTAATTTTGACTACCTTAATTCAATGTATATTTTGTAATCATACGTGATTCATAAAGAGGGTACATGAAGTGTTAATAGGCCAGAAACAGAGGTCAGAAACACTTCTCTCTTACCTTGCATATTGTAATCCATTTTCTAGATCTTATACAAAACTAAGCAGAACACCTATTTAGAAGTGAGTTAGGCATAAAGAGGAAAGAAAACTTTTAGTCAACTGATAGTTTTGCTTCATGCCCAGGATCTTTGCCATGCAAAGTAAATACTACAGTCTCCACTTTGAGCTATATAATACATTTTTGTAAGGAAACCAAAGCTTAGACACTGTTAATTACTGGAGGATTTGAAGGACATTTAAGTCTGATACATAGTGGTACCTGCTACAAAGAAAAGACTGTTATGCAAAGAATATAGAAATAAGTTCTGTATTCACAGATTCCATTTTAAAATTCCATTTTAAGAGTCACACAAGTATGTGTCAGCCATTATAATTATTGTTGAAAGTTGCAAGAGACCAAAAACATGTTTATAGATTAGTAACCTCCTGTGGCCACGGGTGTCCAAAAGTGCTTCTCCTCTTCAGGAAACAACAAAAAAATAAAAAAAAAAATGGAAAGGGGGAGAGGCCTGGTGGGTTAAATAAAACTAAAGGGAGAAGTGGAGAGGCTAAGGAGCATCAGGGAGTGTGAAAGAGAGATAGGTTGGTGGAGCCATTCCCTGATGCACACACAGTAATCTCCACACACAGCAGGGGAACCCCTTCCCTCTGGTCATCAGGCCAAAGGAAGGGATCTAAGAGATGGGGGGGAATGGAAACAGGTCCTGGCTCAGAGAGGTAGGTGAGTCCCTGCCTGGCCTTCCTCACCTGCCCAGCTGCATCTGCAGAACAAGTATGGGCTTCTGGAACAGGAGAGCCGAGGAAGTGAAGGGGTGGATGGATGTGCACCCATGGAGATGACTACAGTGAGAGAGTCAGCCCCATGCATCAAGACTAGTCCAACAATAAAGAAAAGGAGGGTAGCTGTCATTAGCGACTCCACCCTGAGGGGAACAGAAGGTCCCATCTGCAGGCAGACCCAGCCCACAGGGAAGTCTGTTGCCTCACTGGAGCTCAGATTAGGGACATTACAAAAAAAAACTCCCTAGTCTGGTTCATTCCACTGATTACTACTCATTGCTGATTGTCCAGGTTGGCAGTGATGAGATTAAAAAAAGGAGTACAAAGAGAATTAAAAAGGACTTTAAGTCACTAAGCCAGTTGATCAAAGGACTGAGGGCACAGGTAGTTTTCTCTTCTATCGCTTCAGTAGGAGGTAGGAATACTGAAAGGGACAAAAGAGTACATGCAGTTAATGCACGGCTTAAGGGCTGGTGCCACCAGTAACATTTTGGGTTTTATGATCACGTGGCAGTTTATGCAGCACCGGGCATGAGAAATATAGATTGAGTGAGGCTGTCTCAGAGAGGGAGGAGAATTCTTGCTGGTGAGTTGGTGGGATTAATCGATAGGGCTTTAAACTAGGTTGGAAGGGGGAAGAGGATAAAACATGGGTCGCCACAGACGAGCCAGGGGGAAGTATCCCAGGGTTAGGTGTCAAAAAAATGACCCAACTTAAGTGCATCCACTCCAACATGGATGGCACAAGCAACAGTAACAGATGCTTCTCCATTAAATCTCTCAAGTGTCTGTATACCAACGCAAGAAGCATGGGGAATAAGCAGGGGGAATTAGAAATAGGTGCACGATTGGAGAACTACAATCTCATTGTGATTACAGAGACATGGTGGGACAACTCGCATAACTGGAATGTGGTCCTTGATGGCTCTGTCCTTTTTAGGAAAGACAGGCCAACAAGGCGAGGTGATGGAGTTGCTCTTTATGTAAGAGAGCAACTGGAAGATATTGAGATCTATCCAGGGACGGATGAGGAACAAGTCGAGAGTTTGTGGGTAAGAGTTAAGGGGCAGGCTAGCATGGGTGATACTGTGGTGGGTGTCTATTACAGACCACCTGATCAGGAGGAGAAAGTTGATGAGGCCTTTCACAGGCAGCTGACAGCAGCCTCTCAATCACAGGCCCTGGTTCTAATGGGGGCTAATGGGGGATTTCAACTCCCCAGATATTTGCTGGAAGGCCTACACAGCCAGCCATCCTCAGTCCAGGAGATTCCTCCAGTGCATCAGCGATATTTTCTTGATGCAAATGGTGAATGAGCTGACC
>NW_009713104.1:0-19586 GCF_000703405.1 Apaloderma vittatum | reverse complement strand
CAGCCTCAACAATTCTGTGATTCTATGAAAGCACCCTGGTCTGGGATGTATTTGTACCGTCTGGGGACAAATCTTCCATCTGCCCTCGCTGGGCCACTTCACCACTAGTGCGTTTTTCACCGTGACAGGAGCTGCCACGCAGAGGGACCATCGGTGCGGGCAGCGAGAGGAGCGACTGCAGCGCAGCTCTCATTCCTTTTGCAGCAGAAGGCCACGGCCTGATGGGGAGAGGAGGGCTGCTGTGGCACAGAAGTGGTGTCTGCACCCTCCCCATTTGGGAGGAAAATCCATAGGTGCCTCCGTGAGTGATTCTGCACCCACTGCCCAGCGGAGAGCGCCAGGAGGGCAGCTGGAGCCGGCAGCTCCCCCACACAGGCAACCTTCTCTGCTGCAGCGCCAGTGCCCCCATGGCCACCCCCTGGTCTGCAGTGCTGGCAGTTGTGTAGTCTAAAGAAAATAAAAGGGAAATATGGTAACACACTCGAGGAAGAGAGTGGCAGTAACATGTTGTCCGCCTCTCATGGGTAATGTGAAAGTTGTGGTCTCGGAGTGCAGCCATGGAGCATCAAGTGGAAATCAGGTCTTTCTAACAGCCCTAGGCAAGATCAGGGAGGGTTTTCTAAAGCAGGCTAGAGAAAGCTGTTAGGACTGGTAACACAGGAAGAGGGATGAGATGACTTTTCCACAGGTTGGAGCATCTCCTCTGTGAGGACAGGCTGAGAGAGTTGGGGTTGTTCAGCCCAGAGAAGAGAAGGCTCTGGGGAGACCTTATAGTGGCCTCCCAGTACCTGAAGGAGGCTACAGGAAGGCTGGGGAGGGACTGCTTACAAGAGTGTGTAGCGACAGGACCAGGGGCAGAGGTTTGAAACTAAAAGAAGGTAGATTTAAGTTAGACCTTAGGAAGAAGTTCTTTACAATGAGGGTGGTGAAACACTGGCACAGGTTTCCCAGAGAGGTGGTGGAGGCCCCATCCCTGGAGGCATTCAAGGTCAGGCTGAACGGGGCTCTGAGCAACCTGATCTAGTTAAAGATGTCCCTGCTCTCTGCAGAGGGTTCGGCTAGATGCTCTTTAAGGGTCCCTTCCAGCCCAACACATTCTATGATTCTATGATGATTCTGTAACTGGCTATTTGCATTCTCTCGAAACTCACGATGCCTAAGGCTTTAATTTCCTTTTCATTAGTTCATGGGGACATAGGTGTTGTTTTCTTAATCACCTCCACTGGGATCTGGCAGTGCCCGTCTTGCCACTCCCCAGAACTGTATCTCTCGTGCAGGTCCTTTGACCTTGCTTTTTTTAATAGCAAAATCATTTTCTTATCTTTCTGCTTCTGGGTTACACCATACAATTATGTCATCAATGTATTTCAGGTGTTCTGGAGCTCCACCCTTCTCTAGTGCAGTCTGGATCAGTCCATGTCAAATGGTAGGGCTGTTCTTCCACCCCTGGGGCAGTCGGTTCCATGTGTCCTGGATGTCACCTCCAGCGAAAGCAAACTGCAGCCTGCACTCTGCTGCTGTAGGAACAGAGAAAAAAAAATGCATTAGCAGTGTCAGTTGTGGCGTAACACTTAGCTGCCTTTGACTCCACTTTGTAGTGAGGTTCTAACATGTCCGCACAGGAGCGCTCATCAGTGGTGTAACTTCATTCAAGCCATAATAGTCTGCGGTTAATCTCCATTCTTCATTAGGCTTTCATACTGGTCATATAAGACTGTTAAAGGGTAAGTAAGCCTTGCTAACCACTCCTTAGCTCTCTAGTTGCCACATTAACTTATGGATGGGATCAACATAGTCTCAGCTGGTATGTCAGTGCACTGTTTTAGCAGCAGTTGACACCTGCTGGTCTTCAACCCTTAGCTGAAAAGTAAAATCAATGATTCTGTTTTAGCTCAAATCAAGCTCGTTTCTGAAAAGGAAAATGTGTCTGTGATCCAAGAATGTGCACCAGCTCCAGCAGCCTTACACGGTTCAACCATGTCCCCAGAGCAACATGGTTTGTCTTGGCAGGATGGTAAAGAATTGATAATAAGTGGGAGGAGGATCAATAAAAAAATAAATTTAATTGAAAAATCATTAATTTAATTTAGAAATGAAATCACCTTATAATAAAGCAGTGAGGTAAAATTCAATTCCTGCCTACAAAAATACTCAAAGAAATAAATTATCCAATAGGTCATGTGTATTCAGGCAACCACAACATAAAAATTACGACAAAGAGGGGTCTGCGTGAAAGGAGCAAATTATCAGTTTCCTCCTCTGACAGCGTAACACCTTGTCAAGGGCAGGTAACTGGATGTGGACTCCAAAAAGCTTCCATGCCCTCTCACCTGATATTCCCACAAAGAGGCTTATGGGGACTAGTCTGGATCACATTACCGATGGATGATGGAAAACCACTCCCAGACTCTCATTTGTGCTGGCGTCTCCTGTTACTTCTTTACTGACACAGTTATGAGGATCATTGTTCAAGATAGATACACGCCAGTTAGAGGCATTTGGAGAGTATGACTAAGAAGTTTTGAGAAAACATGGTATCTGAAGAAGGATTAATCATAGAGTGAATGGAGCTGTTGTTTAGGGTCAGGAAGAGAAGGCAGAAGAGCTGTGTAAGGGCCTTCAAACATCTACAAGGATGCTGCAAAGACACAGAGAATACACTTCTACTGTACACCATGTTGAGAATAAGGAGGAATGGACTTGGAGGAAATGCAGTTGAGGTGCTATGGAAGGAGGAGTCAGAGGCACTTCGAAGGAGAGCTATGATATCCTGAGTGAAGCAAGAGAAGGAATTGCAGAATGTGCCTCATAATGCAAAGAACAGAGAGCTTTAAATGAAGTTATCAGTTGGCAGATAGAGAAGAAGCAAAGGAATATGGTCCTTCACACCTCATGCAGTTGAGTGGTAGAAAGGACTGTAGATTTTGTAGGTGCCAAGGGCAGGGAGATATCCTGTGCATTTAAAGGTCTGGATTGAATCCTGCCTAGTGTGAATTACGCAGTCACTTAAGTCACATGTTTCTGAGCTCTTTGCTTTCCACAGGAATTACATCTGGCCTGCCTACCTGGCAGGTGTGAAAACCTCTCTGAAAGTTGACCAGGAATAGCACAACAAGTTCTTTTTTGGGAGACTTGAGAACAGCACCCTGAGGGTGGGCTTACCCTGAGCTGACCCCTGTCGCTCTCCTGGGGGGGTCCCATGTAGTCCTCAACATTTTCAGACAAATTTGGGAGCACAAGCAACTTGAAAATAAGTCCCCAGAGGCACCTTAACCATTTCATTTTAGATTTTTAGAAGAGCTGTTCCCCAATCTGAGAGGGTGACATTTGGAACAAAGACACCAGTGTGCGCTGTGCCTCCGTTCCAGTGGAAGCTGGCAGAGGTGGTACCGACCTCAATATTGCATGTAGGAGTGAGCACATAGCACACTGAATAATGACAAAGACGAGAGAACTAAGACAGGAAAAGTAGTAAAAATCCTCAGGTCTTCACAGCCTCTACTGAATGGGGGGTGCAGGGACCCTGTTTTACAAGACAGTTCTTCAAGGCAAAGTTGTGATGCCTTGGAGAAGAGCACGAGAAATCCAGTGTACCAAATACTCTTGCATTTCCTCTGGGGCAGCATTTCTTACAAGAGGCGCCTTGAACAGAGACCACCAGGTGACAGCCTCTTCCTCCCTTCATACCTCAGTGTCACCGTTTGTAACATCTTCCCAAGGGAAGGGTAATATTGAAGGAAGAGCGAGTCTGTAGTGATAGTCTGGAAGAGGCATAACTCTGCCAACTAAGTGGCTGTGGTCTCTAGAAATGGATAAACTGGTGTACATGTAGTTGTCACACTGACCTTTCACATGCAAGAACTTGCAACACATTTCACACAGTGGGTTTTGCTTCTCTTGGACTTCCCTGCATTTCTCAATGAAAAAAAGCATTTGGTATTTACTAAAACAAACCAAAGATGTTGTTCAAGAAGAGGTTAATATTTTCTCCATTACTTCTTCAGAATTGCAAGCTTTTAATTTTCACTGTTAGTAAGCACATTTATAAGCTAGAGGTGAGGCTGAGGGCTACAACAGAGCTTTCTTAGCTTTTTGCTAATTGGCTAAGTTGAAGGGATTTTAGAAAGGTACTTGGTATCAGCAGCGTGAACTACTACAGCTCCATCTCCACCAGCATACAACTCCACAAGCTTTTGCCAGCCAATATCTGGCCAGGAATCCTTGTCCTTGGGAGTGGAGTCCTGATGGAGGTACCATCTGGGCTCTCTCTTAGAGAAAGATGCAGTGAATCCATAAATTCATCAGAGTTCACAGGGAGGCCGGAAAGGAGAAGAAAAGAAAGCTGTATTAGGGCACAGAATAAGGCAATGACTTCACAGTCCATAGCTGTGAATAGCACATGGATAGATATGGGTATGGTATCCCTCGGCTTTTTCTGTGAACCCAGAGAGAGAGAGAGAAAGAGGAGGAGGATCTCCTAGTAGGGGACAGAGCAGCAGAAAGAGTTGTGTTATGGTAAGTCAGATGAGAAAAGTGGGAAAAGCAACCTGCCTGTTTTTGGGACTACCAGGAATGAAACGAACTTTGCAGAGAGCAGAAACCTGTGGAGCATTCTCGGGGAACAGAAATGCAGGAGGCTGATTTCAGGGTGCTGCAGGTAGCTATCTGGGTAAATTAGCAACAGAAGAAAGAAGAAATTGAAACTAAAATATCAAGAAGACTGAATACCTAACCCCAAGGGGAACTTACAACATGGGTCAAAGGTGCATGTGAAAGGAAAGGGAGGAAATATGAAGAACAAAGAAAGAAAAGGAAAAAACAAAAAATGGAGGAACATAAACCCTACAAACTGGAAGTCAGTGTTTGCCAGCCATTCTCAAGCTAGTTGTCATCCACCTACAATCAGACCTTTTTCAAACCTGTACCAGCTATACAAGCTCTGGACTCACAAATGCCATACAGAAATCAATGATACAGATGTCAAAAAACCCACTGCCTCAGCTGTGCAGATCTCTCTACTTGCTTGAAGGAAAAGTGTTCAAAAGAATTTATATAAAATACATATTCATGATATGTTTTGCTTTTCAGTAGTCTGCAGGTGGTTCAGTTCACTCTGTGCACCATTCAGACATGATGCCCTGGTTTGAGCTAAGCAGGACCAGTTCAGTGGCTGGCTCAGCCCTAACCCTCAATACGATTTGTGAAATTGCTATTCTTCCTCAGCCTGGAGTTCATTCGTGCTGCAAAATGAACCCATCATGCTCCCAGCCAAAAAAACTGCACCAATGGTGCAGATGTCACCATTACTCCAACGTAGCTGGCCATATATCCTCACCACGACACTTGGTGCTGCCCAGGGCATCCCATTTCATAGAATCATAGGATGGCATAGGCTGGAAGGGACCTTAGAGATCATCTAGTCCAACCTCCCTGTTTTGGGCAGGGACGCCACCTCTTGACTAGACCGGGTAACAGATGGGGACCGAGCGGGAATTGAACCCGCGAGCTCGGTGTTGGTCCTTGTCAGCACCGCGCTCAAACCACTGAGCTAACTTCTGCCCTAGAGCTTGGACACCAGCTGCTGCAGTCAGGGAGAGCACAGCAACAATGACTGAATGTGCCTCCTGTTGCAGCTGTGAGCAGGCTAGCTGGAGGCTCTGGACCAGAGCTGACGGTGGCAGTTATTGGAGCCAAGTGTGCCAGATGTGGGGCTGGGAGTGAGGCCATCCTGCCTCGTGCTCCAGATCCCATGCTAAAGCCTTGTGCCCTTGTGGAAGGGCAAGCACCTTATGTAGGGCCTGGCCAAAATGGGTACTTCTTCCGTGGGTCACTTGTCCACAGCAATGTGCTTTTTTTTCTTTTGAGCATTGCTCCTGTTGTTTTCCTGATGTTTCATACCTTTGGCCTTAGCTTCCGGAGTTGTGTAGTTTTGCTTGGGTATCCAAATGAGCATGTTAAAAAGAAGTAAATACTTTATATTATGGAGAGGGGAATGATACTGCCGTGGACTCCAGACTAAGAATAAACAACTAACCAGCCAACACTAAATAAAACAAAGGAAGTCAAATAGCTTGGAAGATCTAATTATTTTCAGTCATCTTTGTTACCTTGGTGTGTCCAATATTCTGCCCTTATCTTGAGGTCAATCTCCATCTGTGAGACGTTTCTCAGCCTCACTGTTCGCCAGTAACTGGCATGTCCTGGCCGCCAGCTGCCGTTTGTGGCCACGGCTGTGGCCAACTCATGTGGGTGGTGGAAAATCTGACTTAGAATGCAAATAAAAGGGACAAAAGCTGCCCAGCTGGATGGGTATGGTGTTCATTATTGCCCTCAGATATAAGTTAGTGCCACCCACCACCATTACCCAAGGACTTGTAGAGACAGCTCTGCTCAAAATGCCTCAGGGCTGCACACATCTAAAACCATCCCCTGTGCTCCCATCAGCCACCTGGTAACCCCTGGTCAGAGGTTGCAGCCACACCTGTGCCACTCACAGCTCTGTTCACCTGTCAGCAAGGAGGGAGGGAAGAAGGAAGAGCAGGAAGAAGGGGAGGGAAGGAGGAAGAGAAAGAGGGAGGGAAGGAGGCTGCATTTGATGGCTTCCTCCAGCAGCTAGAGCCGGAGCGACAGACAATCACCGTGGAAGAGGCCTGCAATGTCCTCAGCAACTTCCACCACCTCTTTGCCCAAAGGCCTGGCTGTCCTGACAACTTTCCCAGATGTGCTCTTCATTCCTGAAATCGTGAGTGCTAGCTTTCCCCTGGGGGAGGGCAGATGCTGCTTGTGGGGCACCCAGCATACTTCATGCTGGAGGTATCTGAGGGATGGGACTTGAGACAAAGCATCTGGTTCAGGAGCCACGCCAGATCTCTGAGTCACTGGAGTGTCTCAGGGAAGCCTGTGATGCCTAGCCTGCTCTCAGAGAAAACCACAGGCCCTGAGTTGGGGCTCTGAATTTCTCCTTTTGTCTGCAGTGGGTTTTGGTGGTCCCTCTGAAAACCTTTTGTAGTTTCTTGCCTAACAAATTTGAAAGGGTTGCCGATGGGTTTAAACTAGGTTGCAAAATTGAGCCAATTAATTAATTGGAAGATGATTTTAGCAGCTGATGTAGTCAGAGGATAAACTTCTTGCTTAAAGCAGGGGGTAGAGACTAGCTGAGGTAATTGGTTGCAGCAGCAAAGAGCCTAGGGTGCTGAAGCTGTACTGCTCATCCGCAGTGTTCCTGAGATGGAGGTGCAGGGTGCTGGACCTGGGTGTGTGGGCAACAGTGAGTGAGCAAAGGGCGAACAAACACCTTGTAACTTCTTCCGGTATTGTGATTTCATTGAGCAGGACAAGATCATTATCTTAATGGCTTTGCTGAGGTGATTAAAAATAATTGCCGTGACCACTGATTAAAAGGTGGAAAGTTTAACTAGAATCTTTTTCCTGTTTTCTCTGCTCCCATCCATGAAACCTGCTCTTCTCATAACAGTTTGAGAGGCTTTTTCCAAAGCCTGAGTGTTTCATTTGGCGTTGAGGGATTCGACTGGGTGTTGTAGAATAGCATTCAGATAATTTCATGCTGAAAACTTGAACTTTGCCTTCTGGAACTCAGTCCTTTCCTGTCACCCAACTCAATTCAAACTCCTGGGATTTTACAGCATTTATTTCATTCTTCTAGAGACAACGGTCAAGCAAAGAGGAATTGGGTTAAAGCAAGCGTTATCAATGTGTAGAGAAAGGCTTTGCTTCAGGTGCTACAAATGTGCTCTGGGGACTTGGCTTCCATGCCCAGGTACTGAGAGCGAACTCCAGGTTTCCTGCAGCTGTGTGAAGGAGAGTGCACATTCCCTGTGGACGTTCTGGCTGGGCAGATACTTGTCAGCCTCCCCTGCCACTGGGTTGTGTTAGTCCTAGTGCAGAGCATGCTGTTGGCCTCAATGTGGTTAGAGTGCTGACTGTGCCTTGAACTGTTTGCTTGCAATTCCTGTCTCCAGGGGATTTGGCAAGGCAGTTTTCTTAACGAGCAAAAATAAGCACCCTATCCTTTGGTTTGGGTAAGAACTGGAAATGTGCATCCTAAAGGCTCAGGAACACCCAGGGAAAGGGGAATGCTGTATAACCAGATTTCTCCATCTCTGGAGGTGTATGACTCTAGGTCATGCAGCTCTTTTATCTCCACTGTGTACAAAGGAGGCGGTTGCCTTGAATCATAGCTTTCAGAAGGACAGTTTCTCAAGCGTTGTGGGAATGTGAGGTCGCCTGCAGCAGTAACTACGAAAAAACACCCCAGCAAACAGACATTTCAAGTGCTAAGACGGTTGCAAAAATGCCAGAAGCTGCATCTCTGCAGCTGAGATGATTGGCATATCTGAATGTGCTCATTAAGAACTACCACTTTTATTCTGTGAGGCTGGGTTCAATTCTTGTCGTCTATTTTACCTGAAAAGCTTTCTGCGTATATGTGGAGCCAGGCCTGTGCAGAAAAGCTGAAACAAGCTGAAAACAGATGTTTGCTTTGTAAAATGCTATTTAAAATACGAGTTTTTCTTAGACTGCTGTATCCAACTTTCTGTGGGTTGTTACTGAAAGCCTCTTGACCCTTCCCTCTTTTTGACGACTCTGCTGAACAGCAGCACCATAAAACCAAAGTCAGTAATCAAACCTAAGTGAGAAATCACATCCTGCAGAAAGATGAGGAGTGGCAAGAAGTTAGAAGTGGTACTTCTTCCCCTGACCTCATATCTCACTCCAGTTGTGTTTGATTTTAATGGAGAAACTGTAGGGTTTTCCTCAGGATCTTTGTCTGCAATGCACTCATGGCGTCACCGTGTGAGTTACTACACGGGCTGGATTAGTGTTCAAAGTCTATGATTGTTACAAGAGCAGCACTTTGGAAGACCTGTTTTCACTCAGATATTTGCAAGTTCTCAACCACATCATTGATTTAATGTGTCAATTTGTGTAACGGCATCAATGAACTTTCCTACAGATGTGGGGAAACACAAATGATGTTACATTTTCTGAGTATCATAAATCAGAAACTTTTTTCTACTTGCAAAATGTCTCCAAAGAAATGGAAATGCTGAGAAAGGCTGGCCTGGGATTCGCTGATTCTAAGATCATTCCAATTGCCAGTGTATCTTTCTCACCTCTTGAGATTTGCCTGCAAATCCAAGACCAGCCAATGGTGAGAGATAGGTCCCCGCAGCAGCACTGATCTCCACAAAGTCTGGGTTCACCTGAGGAGCAACTTATCCCAGGATGCTGCATAGACTAAACTTTGCACAAGTTCAGGAAACAACTGAGCTGATTTGTAGCAGAGAAAAGCTGCTGAGTGCATTTTAATGCAAAGACAGCCCTAACAGCTCAGACATTCTGTAGTATTGGATATTGTGCTCTCATCCCCTTGTGTAGGAATCTGCTGGTGGGTAAAGAGTAGAACCTAGGTATAGCCGTCTTTGTGTTCCCCACTGCACCAGGAAGCACCAAGGCTGGCTGAGAGGAATGGGGTCCCACCTGCTACCAGACCAGCAGCTGGTGCCTCACAGAGCTCTGGTGTAGCCAACAAAGGATGACTCAAATAGCTGGAGCAGCAATACAAGCCCCTTTCCAAGAGGAGCTGGGAGACTCAAAATTACGTCCCTTACCTCAAAGAGTAAAACCAGACATACTACCTCTCTTCAACCTGTTCTCTCTCCTTTCAGGGTGATGTTTGCATGTGGCCTCCATTAAGGCCATGTCTATGACCTTTATGAGGCCACATGTATGTGCTGTTTGAGCAGGTGAGCTGGGTTTGACACCACTCCTTTCAGAGATCTGCCACACCGGGTATGACGCAAACATGCCTTTCTGAAATAAGCCTCTCTGCTTGTTGAAACCAGTCCTCAAAAATATCTGAACCAGACTCCCTAGCACACTGATGTGGGGAGGGTGTGAATGGCAGTGACACTAGGAGGCGGAGGTATAATGAGGATATTTTCAAGTCACTATGAGAGGCAGATGCTCCCAGCTAAATAGCTGGTTTCTGAGAAGAACTCAGAAGCATCCCTGGGCTATTTCCAAGTGCAGTGATACTGCCAAAGGCAGGCATGGTTTTTGGCTCTGCTCTGGATAAGCAAATTTATCCCATCTCACCTTCTCTCACACTTTCACTTGCAGGTCTTTGGGAGCCTTGTATGGATCCTGGTGGCATCCTCGAGGGTCCCATTACCCTACTTCCACGGCTGGGTGATGTTTGTCTCTGTGTCCTGCTTTGTCATGTCCATCACTCTCCTGTGCTTATATGTTGCTGGGGTGCATGGGGGCAGAAGCTCCTGGGTCACCTTGGTAAGTGGGTGTGACAAACCTCAGGGCCTCTCCCCTCCCTGGCATCAATGGTAGACAATTGTCTCCTTTGCTGCTACTGCACTCCAAAATGCAAGCTGGGGCTTGCTTGTCTGGGTTCCTTTATTATTATTTTTTTCCCCTTTGCAGTGTGCTTCCTCCTTGGAAATGACTTTGTGATCCTTGTTTCTTAGGATGTCATCTGCCAGGAGATAGCAGCTCCGTTCTACCTCAGTGCTGCTGTGTTGGAAGCTGGCTTCCTCAGCTTGATCTCCTCTAGCACTAGAAATATCATCTACCAGGAGAACGTTGCTGCTTCGGTGAGTGCCTGACAAGAAGGGGAAGGGAGGTGAGATGCTGATTGTGGAATGGCCTGAAGGGAAAAACTTTCCTTGCACCAATCATTCAGGGAGAGTGGAAACTAGTCCCACTTCTACTATGCAGGAATGTCTCCAAACATGCACGAGTCAACAGAAACCTAATGCATCACTAAGTGTTTGCTCAGTGCGGGAAGTCAGTACCATATAATAAAAAGTTAACTGGTTGATGTGTTTTTCCATTTTAGGTATTTGCATTCTTGGCTACCCTGGTATATGTGATCCATAACGTGTTCTCGCTCCAGCGATGGAAATCGTCCTAAGAGACTCCCCTTGCAAGTTTGTCTTATGGTCACCCCGTGAACACAGAAGTTGTTCAATGACTGCAGTTTCCAGGCTGGATTTGGGTTTTGTTTTCTACTGTATATGCTGTGAGCAAGCAGCTTTTAATGTAGGACCATAGCAATGAAGAAAAAAAAGCTATATCCTGGTACAGTCTGTTTCCTTTCAGTCTCTTCTGGGTTTGGTACAGTTTGATGCTGGTAATTGGGACCCAAAGAGAAAGACATCTAGCTTTAAAGAGTAATATAGAATCATAGAATGGTTTGAATTGGAAGGGACCTTAAAGATATTCTAGTTCAAAACTGCCTGCCATGGGCAGGGAGACCTACCACTAGATCAGATTGCTCAAAGCCTCACCCAGCCTGGCCTTGAACACTTGCAAGGATGATGCATCCACAGCTTCTCTGGGCAACCTATTCCAGTGTCTCACCACTCACAGAAGAGAACTTCTTAATGCCTGTGAGAAGTGCTCCCATTCTCACTTAGCCCGCAAATGCAATTAAACTGGATTTATTAACAAATGAAAGATCCCACAAATTTACACTTTCTGGTATTGGTTGAGAAGTGCTACACTATGCCCATCTCAGCCCTAGAATAATGATTGCACACAGATTTACCCATATAAAGATGAGGACTCTCAACCATGACGAGTTCCCATGGCTGGCATCCCAGACCAAGGAGAGGGCTCTGCCCCGACTGCAGGACCTGCTGCCCTGAAGGGGCTTGCCCACACGCGCCCCCAGCAGGACCCTGCTTTTAAAGCTCAGTCGGATCTGAGCTGTGGTCAGTCAAAGTCACATCAGCCTCCCGTTGGCTACCAGCCAACTTCTTGGGTGTGCACCTAAGCTGGTGGGCTAGACCCAAACTAGACAGAAACTTCCAGAAGTTTCTAGCAGTTTCTCTGAAACCTGCTTGGCAACTGCTGTGAGGAGAGGAAGAAGTTCTTCACCGTGAGGGTGGTGAGACGCTGGCACAGGTTTCCCAGAGAGGTGGTGGAAGCCCCATCCCTGGAAGTTTTTAAGACCAGGCTGGGTGGGGCTCTGGGCAACCTGGGCTAGTGGGGGATGTCCCTGGCCACAACAAGGGGATTGGAACTAGATGATCTTTAAGGTCCCTTTCAACTCTGACAATTCTGTGATCCCAGACTACAGGGAATGCACTTGCCACAATGCCTAAATCTAAATCTAAATTCTAAATCTACCCTGCTCTAGTTTCAAACTATTGCTCTTCGTCCTGTCGCTACATATCCTTCTAAGTGGTCCCTCCCCAGCTTTCCTGTAGCCCTCTTCTATAAGGTCTCCCCAGAGCCTTCTTTTCAGGCTGAACAACCCCAACTCTCCCAGCCTGTTCTTGTAGGTGAGTTGCTCCATCCCTCTAAAACTAGCTGAGCTCAAAGTGGTAAAATCTCCCTGAATCACACCTTTATGCCTCCAGAGCTGTTATTGCTATCAGAGGAAGCCTGAACAACCAGTACTAAGGAGCATGAGTATAAAACCGAGTCACTTTGCTGCCTATCCATGTAAGCCTGTTTCACCTCTGTAAACCTGCTGTACTAAAAGAAGATTTTCACACAGTCTCTGGAATTGCCATATGTGACTTGTGATGTGCGGATACCCTGCATTTTACAGCCAGCTGTGCCAGCAGCACTGCGTGATCTCTGTGTGTTAAGAGAGTATTGAAGGAGTACAGGAGCTGACAACAACCCTGGCGAAATAGTCTGGTCTCCTGCTCATAGCCCATAAATAGTGCTTCTTGCTAATAAAGTTTGTCTCTACCTTCTCTCGAGAGCTGAGTCCGTGCCTTTCGGTCTGCCACAAATGGTGCCCGAACAGGGACTTGAAAAATAAACTACTCCAGTGGTGGTTCCATGGTCGGACAGCTTGGGATGGAAAATAGATGGTGCATACTTTTTCCAGAGGCTGGGGTAAGCCTCGCAACCTGGTAAACACGGGGCAGTCTAGCTCCCAAGAGCACAAGCTCTACACTGAAGCATTACAGCGTATGTTACGGAAACAAGGATTTAATGTGCTGATTTCTCAGGTAGTGCAATTGCTTCTATGGGTTAAAGAATATTGTAAGTGGTTTCCTAGTTAAGGAAATTTTGTGATGCAAAATTGTGGGCAAAAGTTGGTGAGGAATTACAGACTACGAAAGGTTTACAGTTTAAGGTACAGGATGTGTTATTCATTATGTGGCGGACCATTTATACTGCTTTAACTGCTTTACAGCCTGCTGAGAAACACTTGCAAGTGGCAGGAACAACTGCTTCTGCTGAACTCCTAGTTTGTGTCGATCAGGGCATGGCGGAATGTGTTTGTGATAATGACCCTGGTACTATTGACCGGGAAAGGGAGCCAGATTTATAACCTCCTGTAAAGCCTTTTAGAATTATGGCAGCAGAAGCTCCAACGGCGGAACAAATTCTGAAAAATAAATCACCTCCACACCCTCCTGCCACCTCAAGGGACGACAGCGCTTGGGAAGTGCTGAGACAACAGAAGTGGAGGTCTGGCAGGTCCCCCAAAGTAGGAGGGGGACAGATGCCCTTCTGTTGCCTTAACTATACAGTGGCAATCTGGAGGAACTTCACATGTGTTAGCTCTGGTGGATACTGGAGCTGAGGTTGCTGTGTTACAGAGTAGTATCAATAATAAAGAAGTTACAGATCTGTGGAACAGGGGGAAAACCAACTTCTGCCCTTCGAATTAAAGTTACCTTAACAACAGGAAATGCCGTGCCATTTACCGTGACGGTGCTAATTGCCCCAGTTAAAGAATATATTTTAGGGATTGATGAGCAGGCAGGACGGATACTTGAAACCTTAAATGGTTACCTCTGCTTTGGAACTTCACAAACAGGATTTGCAAATCAACCTATAATTGCTTTGCATGGATTTCCACAGTGGGATCCTGGGATTCTGTCATTCTACCTGTACCCACTAAGGTCATAATTGTCAAATAGTGTCATATTCCAGGGGGTAGGAGGAAATTACTCAAACCGTTCAGGTACTTCAACAAGTGATGACAATGTGGCCATATGTACAAAAGTATCCTTTTAAAGTAAGGTACATCTCAGCTCATCAAAAGGACGAGTCATTTGAACTCCTGAGAATGCCGCATGGTTCTGTACCCCAACATCTCTTCTTATTTTACACTTTCTATTAATATCAGATTCCTGAGTTCTTTTCCAGGTTTCTTCGATGCATACCTGTGCTCCATCCAGAGGAAACAGCATTGGAACGGTGTTACTGGTGTCACGAACCAAACATTAAATTGCAGTTCAACCACAAAAAGCACAAGCCACAACTCTGCAATCTGTATGGGACGGGTATGGCCTCCACAAAACTGATGAATCAGTCTGCCTGAAGAATGACATTCAACATCTTCAGGACTTGATGCGTCAAATGAAAAAATCCACTAGTGATACCTGGCTGACATCGTGGCTGCATTCCCTGAGAGCGTGAAGGGGACACCTGATTTAAATTACTATTGTTGAACTGTGTTTATGGTTTTCTCTAGATGTATTTTTTGTGTGCCTTTGTAGATTACTTTCTAATATACCTTGCAAGCCTAAGCAGATATCTCCAGTTTTGCCAGCAAATGCAGTTTCTTGAGCGAGGGGAGTGGAATGTACAACTCAAAAGGTGTGCAGTAGACTGTAGGAGAATGCTATGGATGATTAGGGTAACGTCTTGAATAAGCAGAGGCAATTAGCTCTTGCCTTTGGTTCGTGGCCAGTCTCATGTGTACCAGCACTATGTTGCTAATGAAGATGGATTTGCTGTGATTTTGCAAACAGACAGGAGTGTTTCTGCTATTTTGTCTTTGCCTCTCACGGGCACACAGCCCTGTACAGCCTTAGGAGAACTGTACTGTAACAGGGCAATGCCTAAGGAGGAGGTATAGACTTCAGTGTGAGTGAGAGGGCTTTTCTGGCAAGGGGAGCCAGGGCTAGGGGCTAAGCCTCAGTGACAATGTTCACCTGAATGCTTAAATTACACCAGGGTTAACTTGTGAGTGTGCTCTTTTTGTCTGGGATAGAGTTAATTTGCTTTGTAGTAGCTGGCATGGGGCTGTGTTTTGGATTTGTGGTGAAAACAGCATTGGTAATTCAGGGATGTTTTTGTTGTTGCTGAGTAGTTCTTATAGAGTCAAGGCCTTTCTGCCTCTCACACCACCACACTAGTAAGTAGGCACTAGTAAGAGGGAGCACAGCTGGGACAGCTGATCCCAACTGACCAAAAGGATATTCTGGACAACATGACGTCATGCTCAGCAACAGAAGCTGGGAGAAATAAGGAGGAAGAGGGGACATTCAGAGTTGTGGCATGTGTTTTCTCAAGTAACTACCAGATGTGATGGAGCCCTGAATTCCTGGGGTGGCTGAACACCTGCCTGCTGATGGCAAGCAGTGAATGAATCCCTTGTTTTACTCTGCTTGCATGTGTGGCTTTTGCTTTACCTGTTAAACAACCTTTATCTCAACCCACAAGTTTTCTCACTTCTGATTGTCTCTCCATCCCACCAGGGAGGAGTGTGTGAGCAGCTATGTGATACTTAGCTGCCAGCTGGGGTTAAACTATGACAATGAGTTAATTTAAATGGAGTTTGGACCCAAGAAGGGGTGTTTTCTCATGTTAGAGGTGCCTAATAAAAGTTAGCCGTTCCAGTCTGTGGGGCAAAAAATACCTCCATTTGAGTACGAATGTCCTGGATACTAATAAGGACTAGAGAATGGAAGGGAAATAAAAGTTGACTTAGAGGCACCTCTGTTGCTTCAGATCCAGGGGGGACTTTTTTGAGCTATGACCATGGGTTTGGGGTGCAGCTTTTAAATTGCAAGGTGAGGAAAACATTTGATTTTTTTTTGTCGTTGTTTTTTCCCTTGCTCAAAACCAGCCTGACCTGTTTTGCTTATGTTAGTGTGATGGCAGTAAGCTGACTGAGACAGAACTGGAAAATGAAATCCCTTTTCACAGCAGGGAGGGGACTCACACCCACTTTGGACATTGGCACTTGGTTCTGAAGGTTTAGCATGAAACTGGTTTCAAAATCATGTAATCGTGTGTGTGTCTATGTGTGAGGAGGGCTGGTGCTCAGATTTGCCCTATTAATGCCCCTGAGCTGAGCATTAAAGCACAAAGATGCCTTTGAGTCTATTTGCAAAGGCGGTCACACCCTGGTGTTTGGGTTATGCTCTCTCTGTCCATCTTCAGCACCTCTGTGCCAAGCAGTGCTGTCTGTCCCCTCACACCCATGTCTGTACGCCTTGTGGCCCTCACATTTGCAGTTTATGTCTTGGCAGGGCTCCCGATTCTTTCTGCCTTGCTTTGCCCTTTGCTTCTCCTTTTCATGCCACACACCAGTTTATAACAGTCTGCACTAGTTCACCTGCTCGTCCGTTTCTCTCTGGCCCCAACTGGTTTAGTGAGATACACCCATATATGCGCAGCCCATCATTAGTGTAACCTCGCTGTAAACCAGGACAGGGAAAAAAAAAAGCTGGACACTGTGGGATATTTAGAGAACAGCAAACGTGTTTTGAACAAGCCAGGCAGCCTGTTTTTAGACAAGTTTTAGGCCTCGCTTGACAAGAGTTTGTGAAGGACATTGTGAAGGTCACTAGCTGTGAGAATATGCTGAAGCAAAGAAAAACAAGGAGCTGTGACTGGTGTATGTGACTGAAAAGAGAAACAAACCCAGGATGCAGGTGGGGAGAAGAGCGAATCAGCAAAGGAAAACAGCGTGTGAACAGGAGCATGGACTGCGTGTGTTTGCTGTTAATAGCCAATCAATATAGAACATTTAGAAAACAAGGACGTTGTGAACTGTATATTAACCGCGTTAGTCCGTTAATAAAGTGGCATTTGCTTGATCACATTGATCAGCAGCAGTGTCCGTGACTTCCGCGTCAACAGGACACTGCTGGCGTGGGAGTGCTCATGAGCCCCAGCAGGATGAGACAAGGTTGCAGGCACAGCATTGGGAGGGAGACCGTGTGGTTCCAGTTCCAGCGTAACCTGGGCCAAGTCTTTGCCTAGGCAGGGCTGGACTGAGAGAAGGGACACCAACATGGTCAAGAGCCTCCAAATGAACTGCTACAAAGCAGTGCTGTAACTTTGAAACCCTCGCAGTCTGGTCCCAAATTCAATCCCTTGCAGGTGAATGAGTGTCCCTGTTTGGCACAGGGCTGCTGGGCCCCAGGATAGGACAGTGACACAGTGAGGTGTGGCTTTGTTGCCCCAGGCTGTTGAATTGCACCTGGCAGGTACTGCACAGTCCCTGCAGGGTGGAAAGGAGAAAAAAAAGAGGAAAAGAAAATGAAAAAAGAACCCTAAAGTCTGCGTTGCCATTAAGACCCATGTGCCCTGGAAGATGGGCAGCCCAAGGGAGCTGTCTGGAAAATGGCACACCTCAGCGCTTCTGAAGAGAAAGATGCTGCCCAGAGGTCAGAGAATATCCCAGGACCTACAAACCATCTACCCTATGTGCAGCAGGTCTTGTCGCTACAGAGAGCCCTGAGGACCTTGGAGTCCCAGTGGGCAGTAAGTTGTCCATGGGACAGCAACGTGCCCTTGTGGCCAAGAGGGCCAGTGGGATCCTGGGGTGCCTTAAGAAAAGTGTTTCCAGCAGGTCTAAGGATGTTCTCCTCCTCCTCTACTCTGCCCTGGTGAGACCACATCTGGAATACTGTGTCCAGTTTTGGGCTCCCCAGTTTGAGAGAGACAGGGACCTACTGGAGAGAGTCCAATGGAGAGCTACGAGGGTGATCAAGGGACTTGAACACCTCTCCTATGAAGAGAGACTGAGAGAACTGGGGCTGTTTAGCCTTGAAAGGAGACGGCTGAGATGGGACCTTATTAATGTACATAAATATCTGAGGGGTGGGTGTCAAGGGGAAGGGGACAATCTTTTCTCCGTGGTGCCCAGCAACAGAACAAGAAATAATGGGTTTAAGTTAGAACATAGGAAGTCCCACCTCATCATGAGGGGAAACTTCGTCACTGTGACGGTGCCAGAACCCTGGCACAGGCTGCCCAGGGAGGTTGTGGAGTCTCCTTCTCTGGAGACTTTCAAACCCCACCTAGACATGTTCCTGTGTGGCTGCCCTAGGGGATCCTGCTCTGGCAAAGGGTTGGACTAGATGATCTCTAGAGGTCCCTTCCAACTTCTGGCATTCTGTGATTCTATGATAGCACTGGCCTGAGAATTTGCTGTCACCCCACTGGAAACGTTGGGCATGATAAACATTGCATGCTTGTTCCTTCTCCCATGGAGATACTTGTGTGGAGTTAATTCCCTGCCAGCAGGGCTTCCCAGAATGTGATGCACCTGGCTCTGTTGAGTGCTGCTTGCCTTGTAGTTTGCTGACCACAAGGCACCTGCAGTCCTTGCCTACAGAGCTGCTCCCAGTCTGGCCCAATACGTGGGCTTGATCCATTCCAGGCACTGCATTTCCAGATCTGCCCCCAGATGGGCAGCTCATCTTCAACAGCATCCTCCCCATCCCTGGGATTTCCTTGCAGATAGAGCAGCCTATTTAAAAAGCCACAAATCAGCCCTTTTTTTCAGAGAACTTAGAACTCCCAGTCACACTTATGAACAGTGGGCATATTGTATCCCCACAGCAAGCCCCAGTTTTCAATTTGTAGTGTAACAAGCTTCCTCTGCAATTCTCCAGCTCCCTCAGCAAAGCAAGGAGGTCTGCAGGCACATACTCTGGAGAGCAGGCAATTAGACTTCATCCAGCCAAAGGCAGGCAAAACCTCAGCTCGGATGATTAAAAACAAGATTACAGACATATCACTCATTAACTATGCCCAGATTGTAATCTTGGTTGTTCTTGCTTAATTAAACAGCTTCTTAGCCACCATGTTAGCTGTTCCCCAAATATTTGTATATGGCATACCTTGCCTCCAGTGATGCAGTAACTTAGAAGCACTTCCATCTTCTAAATTGCAGAAGAATTTGCTCTGTCTGAAAGCAAAGAAACTTAATAGAAAATTATGGCCAACTCCATGGAGAACATAGGAATTTCTGGTGTTTCTCATCTTACTGTCAGCTTTACCTGGGAGTAATGATCAAACTGTCTGCTAGGTAAAACACCTATAACAAGCATCTATATTAATATGAATAAACTTGTAAAAACAGGAAACCAGCAAAAGATGACTTCTATGAATGGATCAAAGCTCCATGTGGGTCTGAGGGAGTCTGATTCATGGAGAGCTCGGTCTGTGTCCCAGCTATGGTCCATTCTCCACCTTTGATCTTTGCAGTGGGACCACGGCTCCCTCCTGCTCCTTGGTTTCCCTTATGCTAACATAACTCAATCTTGAAACCCCATTTGCTTTGAAGGATGGAAATGCCATTCTCCTGATTCATGCAAGTGCTTAAACATCAGTTCTTGTCCTGTGAGTCTGAGAAGAGCCTTAAACCTCTTTCATGGCACAGAGGAGTCCTGAAGACCCTTGTGGGAGCAGATCTAAGTGTGTAGACCTTGGGGGAAAAGGGAGATTTGTGGTTGGTTTGTTACTTTCTTTAAGTTCTGAATCACAGAATTACAGAATCACAGAATCACAGGAAGTCAGAGGTTGGAAGGGACCTCGAAAGCTCATCTAGT
>NW_009713103.1:209760-241267 GCF_000703405.1 Apaloderma vittatum | reverse complement strand
CCCGCATGGTGCTCCTGCCCCGGGGCGACCGAGCTTCTCCCCCCTTCTCCTTGCCTGGGCTTTCAGCCTTGAAGTACTGAAACAACCTTAAGCTTTTACGCGCAAACTTTTTTTTGCAACTTTACGAACTTTCATCACGTTCAAACCGTAGCGAAACCCGTGAACGAAACGTTGCCCCTGTGGCAGACCTGTCAGTACAGATCTCTGTGAGGGATTAGGGGGCTGCTCGACTGGTTTCATAACTGAAACGTGGTTAAAATATCTCAATAATAAACTGAAGAATTGCCTAATAATCTGCATGGCAATCTGTTGTCATGGTTGCTATTCGGGGGATTTTATTCTGAAGTGCTGTGTTTCTCTTCTCTTGTAGATGAAAATGAGGCAGAGAGACCAGAGGAAGAAAAAGCTAGGTGAGTATCTTGACATCCGGAAGTGCTGTACCATGGCTGTGCAAAAATTATGTTCGTTACATTCTTCTTCCCAGCTGCTTAAAAGTCCCTAGCATCTGAACACACTCTGGTATCTTTGAAAATCCTCTTAAGATAGTATGTTTTGTCTGTTGGAATGACTTGGCTTTTTTTGTGAAATGGTTTTACCTGTGAAATTGGGACATGTAAGTATGAGAGTTATTTTAGCTGTATGGACAGCAGTAGCACCTCACAAAACGCCGACAGATCTTTTATTTCTGTAGTCATTGTGCTCTGCAGTCTTAGTAATGCATTGCAACTTCACTTGTTCTAGATAATTTAGAAATTAAAAGACAGGCAGACTCCCAAAGAGTTTACAGCGTAGTTGTGAAATGAGGAATGCAAGGAGGCCCTGGAGGATTACCAACTAATTTGATGGGTAGGACTGCTTAGGATCTTGAGGTTGTTTTTTATTTTAATTGGTAAGAGACTATTTCAAAGAAATTTAGCAAAAGATTGATTTATAAGGAGTTGCATGAGAGAAAGATGCTCCTTTGAAAATCTAGCTAAATCAGTGGAGGTTTGTAGCAAGGACTGACTGGAAGTAAGAATCAACCTCTCATACTGATTGAAAGAAGTCTTACAGTTGATAAACTATGGAAATTGTTGATTGTTGAGATAATTAAACAAATAATGAGGAAGTCAATGCAAAAAAAAAATTTCCTATAAAAGCTTCCACTTAGCTGAGTTGGTTTTTTTCAATGAAAGCTCTTGAATTTGGTTACCCTTGGTGGACCTCTTATCCGTGAGCTTGCTCAGTTGCTTTTCTGAACTCACATCAACTTTTGACAGGCACAGTGTGATACAGCAGTAGTGACCTCTACCACATATTGTATCGTTTTGGAGCAGCTACTAGCTGGAATGATTGATTCCCATTAGTTCTGGTACTATAAGGAAGAGTTGTTTACTGTCAACTTTTCCATGTCGCTTAACAGTTCTATAGATGTTTGTTGCATTCACTTTGAATCATCTCTTTGCCAGGGCAAAGGATTCCAATTACTTATTTGCTCTTTATTTGGAAGCTATTCCATATCAGTTGATTCTTTGTATTCAGTTACCTTTTCTTGACCCAACACCTTTTGTCAGTATTACCGTTTAAGAAAATTACTTGCATGGCAACAAAAATTATCTTTAGAAACAGTGATGTCTTACTCCATTTCTGGTCATTAGTGTCTAGCATGGCATTTGACTGCCTCAGTATGTAGCTGTGGACTAAAAAGCATAACAAATGGTAGTTTGTGCATCTTATGAGTTGGGTTTGGAACTCTCAAAGTGTGGCGACAGATTACCTGTTAAAAGTTTAGGTCTCTGGCCTTTTTGATATTCTTGATATATATAAAAATCATGAGATTTTGTTCAGATTCTGTAGCTGGGCTGTCATTTTACTGGGTGATGAAGGGAGATGGTCAAGCTGAATCCTGGGGTCCTACCTGCGCTCTGTTGGGTTTTGTTGCAGCACTCATGAAAGGGTATTTTGCCAACAGAAGACAGGATCAAAATCATTCTGTTCAATAAAAAATTGGCAGCTGCTCACTCCATTTCAGAAATATCTTTCCAGAAAAAGGATATTGTTTCTAAATGGCTCACTGCTTACTCTGCTTTCTGTGATGCAACATCCTAACACTTAATGGAACTGTAGCAATTAAAATATTGCTGCGTTAGGAATGGCAATAGGTAAGCCCAGTGAGACAGCTTATTTCCTTGGATTTGACAGTGCTGGTCATTTTAGATGGACCAGTAGTTTTGAAATTTTTACAGTTTTGAGTCTACAGGTAAAATACAATTTAATTCATTGTCGAATTGTAGCTATTCCATATGGTGGTAGAAAATTTCACAATGCAGATGTGGGAGTTCTGACTCAGTGCAGCATTAGCTGTGGGTTTCAAAATGTTTTTTCTATTATGTCTCTGAAAACATTTAGACTGTGGGGAAGAAAAACAACCTGTTACTCTCCACATATTATGAAAGATTTCACTTCGATTTCAAATGAGGATCCAGGTGTAGTGCTTTATTACTTCCAACTATTTTGCAAACATCCAGTTAGTGTAATTTATCATAGCTAAATGTTATCCTGTTAATAAAAAGTCTTATTCATCTGGATTTTTAAAAATAAATTAATTTTAAAAAGTAATACAAAAGATAGCTGGAACTTTAGGTCTTCTCTGGAAGGAATGATATAGCAAGGCTTTTTTTCACCATTTGCTGACATGTGTGAAATGATATATGCATAAATACCTAGTTTCATTTTTTCCTGTTTGTTTTTGTTTAAGTGTTCCACCCCCACCTGGAAGTGAAGAGGAAGCGTCAGAAAATGGCGTTGTGAAAACGGTAGTTTTAAATGTGTTTTCGAAATATTCCTATATTTTTTTTTATTATTTATGGGATATTTGTAATTTGTCTAGGACTTATAATTAAGTGAATTAATGCGTAAGTGTATGCCTTTGATTTTTTTTTTTTTCTGAAGGGTGTTTGACACTATCTGCAGAAATCGTAGAAATTACTAAATTAGGAAATCCAATTTCCGACTGCTGCATACCTTATTAAATCTAACTTTCAGGAAATATAGTACTTCCTTTTCTTTTTGCGAGGGAAAGACAGTGCTTTAAGACAGCTGTCTTTTCTCAACAACATCCTTTTCAAAATAACTCATTTTTCCCTCACTGATAGGAAAATAAAATCTGCTGATAATTTTTCTTTTCTGAATGCAATAAACAGTGTTTGCAGAACAACATGAAAGTAGGGATCAAGAGATTAATTACATGTTCCTTTCAGAGGCAACATAACAGACTTTTTTGTAGTAGTCTTCAATGTTCAATGTGTCTTAAAACTTCAATGTCAGTGAAGGAAAGGACCAGGAAATTAAATTTACAGTTGCAAACAGGTGATAGAAGGCCTCAGCTTACTGTAAATGGGAACAGTATAAATCTGTTCTATGAAAACATTGTAATTTTCCTTCACTGGGATTTCGTAGTGTATACCTTGCAAGAATTCTCTTAAGTGATGCAGAAACCATCATCATGATGGTTGTGCAAGTTTTAAGGACTGACCTCTCTCAAAAGTATTTTTTCACTAAGTCTAATACTTTATTTAGAAAAGATAATACAACTTATTTAAAGTTGGGGGGAAAAGACTTAAATCCTAAATTATTTCACTTACTTAAACTAAAAATATCTTTATTGTAAATGCGGCAAAGGCTTTCTGTGCCAAGGCTAAAACTCTAACTTGGCAGTAGGCTTAATATGTTAGGTAAAAGGAGACAATGGTATACTTTTTTGGACTTGCCTATTTAAAAATACTTCTGAAAGTCATCATTGGTGCACCTTTCTTGTACTTGTATATCTTTGTATTCTTCATCTCTACAAAGCCTAGCATTGTTAGAATATCATCAGAATATCTCCGTAAAATTGAGAACTTCATGATAAAAAGTGCACACAAAGGGTTGGCAGCATCTTAGAAAAATGGATCCCATTCAAGTGGATTAAGGAAAAATAAGTATTTCTGTGAGAGGGGAGCTAATAAATCACTGTTCATAAGTGAAACTGGTTTTGGCTGAAAAGGTACGTGCTCCCAACAAAACTTTGTTTTCTGTTCCATGTATTTGTAATCACAGAATTTCAGGGGTTGGAAGGGACCTCGAAAGATCATCTAGTCCAGCCCCCCTGCCAGAGCAGGATCACCTACAGTAGGTCACACAGGAACGCATCCAGGCGGGTTTTGAAAGTCTCTGGAGAAGGAGACTCCACAACCTCCCTGGGCAGCCTGTGCCAGTGCTCTGTCACCCTCACAGGGAAAAAGTTTTCCCTAATGTTTTGTGTGGGTTGCTGGTGTGTAAGAGGGATGGAGTTGTACTTTACAACCATGGGACATTGAAAGACTTATCTTCTGTCTTGAGTTGTCATTAGAGAATATATATTTTGATCTGGATCAGCCTCTTGACTAGTGTCTTAATTGTTATGTAAATGGTGTAAATGTTGTATGGCGAAGATGAACTGCACTCCAACACTGAACTATGCAGCAGCTTATGTTTGTCTTATGTACCAGGCAAGTTAATAGATGATGTAATAGGTAAGGGCTAGAGCTCAGTTGTGCTTGGATAACTGCAGGCTACCTGAGCAGAGTCAACCTGACTTAGGTACGTTCAGCCTCTTACTGAAGGACTCAGCAAGTATGTGAATAAGGGTGACTGGCAGATAAAGTTCACTTGGATTCCACAAAGTTTTTGAAAATGTTCCTCACTTAAAAGGATTTTAAGAAAACTAAACAGCTGTAGGATGAGTTTTATACGTGTATTTGATGTCAAAAAGATACAAAACAAAGGGTGGACATAAAGTTTCAGTTTTCACAGTGAAGGAAGGTCACCTCTGTGGAGATTCTTGGGATGTTGTGTGTAATCTGTGCTGTTTAATGTGTTTATGAACTACTTAGAAAGGGGATAAGTTGTGGGATCACAAGTTTTCTGATGTTACGAAATTATTCAAGATAGCAGGAGCAAGGGCTATCTGTGAAAAACTGACTGGTTAATAAATGGTTGTTGAAATTCTGTATAGAACAAGAAGAGTGATGTTCATGGGAGGAAAAATAGGTTTACAAATACAGTGGTGGTCTCTGAGCTGATCATTACCACTTAGGAGGGCGCTAAGGTATGTAGAAAGATCCATGAAATTGATGGTTAAGTGCTTGTCTAGAGTCAAAAAAGCAGTTAAACCTTGGGATGTAGCAGAAAATAGAGAATAGATGACAGGAGAGTAGAAAACAGAAAATTAACAGAGAAATGGAAGATACAGTTAGACAGTAAATTCATGGTTCAGTTGCACTCTGAATTCTGTGTGCTGTTCAGTTCTCCTCACGTCGTAAAGGCTTTACTTCAGCTGAAAAAAAGATGAGAAAAGGAGTAAGAGTAACCAAGGTAGCTTCCATATGAGGAATGGCTGAATAGCAAGGGCTTCTCAGTCTGAGAGACAGGAATGTGTAGGTTATCATGGAGGGTAATGAAATCGTGTGGAGACTATAAATAAGGATTGACTCCGTGCAGTTCCTCCCATGTGAGAACTGGGGCTGTTAAATGAAAGTTGTAGGAGCCAGGATGAAAACAAGTAAAAAGAGTTTGGCTCTTCACGCAGTAGACAGTGCTATGGAACTCCTTGCTAAAGAGAGTGTCGCTGCTGGGAGTTTATGCGAGTCCAAGGGAAGTCTGGGCAAGTACTTGTGAGAAAGATCCATTGCAGGTTACTACATAGACAAGCCATGACTGCCTTAGGAAATGCCCTGAGCTGATGATAATCCGCAGCTAAAAGAGTGTTGGGGAGGAGCATCGTATGAGCTGGCCTTATTCTTTCTCACTCCTCTGGTCTCTGGGAGGAGAAAACCCAAACACCAAACTAACCCACAAACGCTAGACTAGATGAACACTTGGTGTGAACTGACATAACCTGAAAGCTTGAATGCTGTGGGACAGGGTAGCATGCAGTGTGCTGTTGTAGCTGTGCTTTTCCACCTGATCAATGAAAAATCTCAAGTATTTTATATTGCTTACTGATGTTAGGATCTGAACAGATTTCTCCAAACTGCAGTGTTTGTATACTACTGGAAAAACACTTATTTGAGTTATTCTGGATATGTAATTGAGGATGGCAAGAAGCTAGTTTTGCGTACCTTTCTTTCTTTCGTGACAAGAGTAAAACCGGTGTGTATGAGCTGGATAGGGAGAGGAAAGGTATTAGATAGTGGAAACTATTTTAGGCTTATTTGGGAAATGTCATGTTTCAGAAACAAGAGCTTAGTATTAAAGATACTTCCCTATTTTGATCCAGATGTTTTGGATACATGTAGTATTTCAGCAGATGAACCTCCTAAATGTACTGTTATTGCCACTGGGTTCTGAGGTTTAGGAAAAGGAGAGTTTTCATATTTCAGAGATTTCTAGACTGGATAGTTTTGGCTGGATTACTTTTCCGCTGTAAAGGTAAGTGAGTGCTTTTTGTCTAAGCAATGACTTTTTCTTTCGTAGAAGGTGGCAGAGGCTGAGGCTGACAGTGATAGTGATAGTGATGACGATGAAGATGATGTTCAAGTCACCATAGGGGATATTAAAACAGGAGCTCCACAGTATAGGTAAGTTACTTGCAAACATTAACTGGGGGGACTTTCAAGATTGAATTTAATTATTAATTCAGGCTCTTTAGTACTTCTCTGCGCCAAATTATATGCATAATTAGTATCAGTTTAGATTTTTTTTCAGCTCTTTAACACTATTTTTAAGAATACAGGGACTTAAAATGTGAAATGAAATCAATGAAATGTGTTGAAGAGCTGTTGTACAAGCTAAGTTTTGGTTTCAGATTTTGAGAAATGTTTGTATTAAGTTTGTAAAGCAGAGAGTTTTTGGTTATGCTATGCTATGTTACATAGCATTTTAGGGTTGTTATTATGATAGTGACTTTTTTGCTGCACGTGGTAGAGTGGTAAGCACAGAGAACATTAGAAACATTTGTCCTTGGTCGTGTTTGTAGGGGTTGCCATTCTCATTAGACCTCTATAGTTTCAATTCCAATTGATGTTCTCAAATAAGATTTTAAGGTACCTCAGAATGGAGCTGCCAGTCTCTAGAGATAATTTCTCAAGATCGTGTTTAGGCATTTGTACCATACAAGACATTTTTTGCTACTGCTATTGTCTCATATTTCTTCTTTTCTTGATAAAAGGCTAGTTTTTTCACTAAACACTTTTGCACAGTGTTATTTTAGCCAAAACTACGTAATACTACTTTTCATTACATGTAAATTTTCTGAGGGAAATAGTTTGGTTCCTTGTCTTTGCAGCTGTAAAACATGCTTATTAAAACCAGAGTTACTAGGGCATAATTTTTTAATAGTATGACACATCTGCAGGTGGGTCTGACTCAGGTGTATATTTTGCTTTTAACTTGAGAATGCAGGTGACTTATTCATTTTTAAAACATGTCTTAAACTTCCAGTATTTCATATCCTAAACTAACTATGCAAATCAATGGTGTACAAAAATAACTATTCTTTCAGTTCTTTGCTTTCAATAACTTGCAGTATACTTGTGGTGTAGGCAGCGACCTCAAATTTTGTGAGACTAAAGCAAAACTGGATTTATGCTCTCAGTGGATTTGCTGATGCTCTTTCCATGAATACAGAAAACAATGAGCAGATGATCCTAAATTTAATTAGTGTGGAAAGTTTTATGTAGAAATGATTGTTTTCTGTAAAATCTTTTTTTTCTGGGCAAATTGGACAGAAAGTTCAGAGCAGGGCAGTAATCTAAAACAAACTCAGCATTCCCGTTTGTTTTAACTTCAGTATAACAAGTTCCTTTTATAGGATTGTATGATTTTTCATATCTAGTCAACTGCTCAGTAAAACAGAAAACATAAGAATTGTTTGACAAAGTAATGTACAGATTAGAAGGTTAAATGTTTTGTGTCAATTTTGTACTGTCTGGCACGTGAATGAAGATTAAAACTGCATGGAAGTGGAACTGTAACCTGTAGACTGCCTTCTAATTACATGCCAATCTCATGTTTATGGGTAGATACCACCTGGAAGAATAAGCTACATGGCATACAAATGGTAGTGAAAGCTAACTCTTAATGTTCTAAATGAACAGTACTGTAATTTGTAAGGTAGTTAAATCAGTTCTGTATCTAGATTTCTTGAGTGCATTTTTATGCAGGAAGTTCTCAAGTATTTTAGAAAGTGAGCTGTTACATACTTCTCTGTCGGTCACAAGGATGGATGATTGCTTAGAAGTACACCGTAACAGCCTATCAGTCATTGTAGAGAATTGCTTGTATTTTCCACTTCTGTACAGACTAAATGGAATAACTATTAAAAGAGAAAAGGGTGTCTAAACGTGGTTTCTTTTATTTTTTAGTTTATTTTGTTTTTATTCTGATCCCCAGAGTGTCAGCTGTATCCCTAAATGAAGTTCATTTTTCCTTTTTCTCTTCTTCTGGTTCTGTCCATTCTTGTTTCTATCAAGGTCTTTACCCTTTCAACTCAGGAAGAGTGACTGGGACTTGCTTCACAACTGTTTATTAGTTGGAGAAGTTGCTACTGAGCATAGAAAGGTACACTCTCTTCCTCCTAGGCTGATCTCTTTACTTTTACAGTGTTGCCAGCTTGGAAAGCTAGAGATTCAGGATGGCGATTGAGCCTGGGTCCAGTTTGTTTCTGGATCTAGCTAACTCTTGTTTAGTGTTTTCTTCTGCTTCAAGAGTTTTCTCTGTCTAATTCAGTTTTTTGTTAATTTTTTTAAGTTATGGAGCGGCACCCGTGAATCTTAATATTAAGACAGGAGGACGAGCTTATGGATCTTCTGGTAAGAAAATTTACAAAGTAATATTAGTAAAAATGAAAAAAAAAGTTTGATTCTTTTAAATTAAGGAAATACTTCTGGCTTCCAGAACTTCTTGATAAATTTAAATCTGACTTATTTCTATTTTAAGTGTGTTACAACTGTTAACAGAAGGCTCCAACTTTCTAACTTTTCTTCACAGGTGCAAAAGTTAAAGGGGTGGATCTAGATGCACCAGGGAGTATTAATGGTGTGCCACTTCTGGAAGTAGATTTAGATTCTTTTGAAGATAAACCTTGGAGAAAGCCAGGTAATGCTCTGGTTTGCGTTAACTGATATATAGGTATTCGGTAGGTTATTTTAATTCCTGTTTACTGCATATAGATGTTATATATCTTATAGCTGGAAGATACTGTACAATATAACTTGGAAAAAACAGCAAAGTTACTTGTTGCCTTTGTGCTGTGCCACAAGAGTGTGTGGGTGTGCCATGCTTCTTAGTATACATCCCGCACATATATTCACAAAAAGAGAGACTGTAGGACTTGCCTTTTGTTTTTCTTTAAATATGTGTATATTCTGAACTCTCTTTGAAAGTCTGTATTTCTGTGGAAATTACTGCCTTTGGTCTGGGCCATAGGACAGAAGATAAAGCAGAACAGAAGATAGTTCTAGCGGGTTTCAGCATCAATAATGGCAAAACTTAGCTGTGTGTTGTGCTTGTGCATAGTTGTCTATAAGCTTTCAAGAAGAGGCCGGTGCCACACGGACTTTCCATAAGTCTCCTGTGTGTATGGTCTGATTGGCTCAAGGGATTTGGACAGACTTGTCTAATCCTAGCATTCGGGTTTTTTAAGTGGAGATACATCTTGCTGCTGTATATAGTTTTTTAAAGGTTTGTATATTGCTTTGACAATGCAAAAAGTGTCAACAAAATGAAAAAAAGAAGCGTTTGATAATATTCTGGTGTTTGAACTGTTAGCTATTTGGAATATATTGTGTGCGTTTGAGTTATATTTTACAATAAAAGTAATTGTGGCATTAAGTAAAAGTAAGAGGCGAAATGAGGAGTTGAATACAGAATAAGCAAAAGGGAGCAGTTCTTCACTGGACATACACCAAACCTGTATGTCTTATATTTAGCCTATTGTAAAGATACAGAGATTTTAATATATCTACTCTTGATCCCTGAAACAGGATGCTAGGCAAGATACCTGACGAAATTTTAATGTTTTTGTAATCTTAGCCATGAATACTCGTGTCTTTTATCAGTGTAAGACCATATTATACATTTCAGTAGTATGCTTTTAGATCAACATCTAATCCGTTTTGATGTTATAAATAGCGATGTATTTATGTTCAGTGAAGAAAGGATTAGCTTTGTAATGTCCTAAAACCCTACGCTTTTCTATTTAAAGGGGCTGATCTCTCTGACTATTTCAACTATGGCTTCAATGAAGATACCTGGAAGGCTTACTGTGAAAAACAAAAGAGAATACGAATGGGTCTTGAAATTTTACCAGTTACCTCAACCACAAGTAAAATTACGGTAATTAGTGCAGCTTCTGTGGCATTCTATGTTCTACGTGCTTTTTTCCCTGTGAAGCTGCTTGTGTGTTGTAAGCTTGCTCTGCTCAGTTCAGCGTGTGTGTGTGCGCATGCATGTCAAAGAGTTTGCACCTAACTGCATCCTGAGCCTAGAGTGTTCCTGTGTTGCTTCACTGGCGATTTGTGTGGATAGCGTGACAGACTAGCTACAGCCAGATTGCATCTGTACCATTATTCAGATTGTGGCCCATCACTTAAGATTTGTACGGTATCTTAATGGGCAATGTGTTATTTAACTTAGGCTGAAGACAAGGCTATGGAAGTAAGACCAAGTGCAGAGATTCTCGATGGCAGATACCATCTTTTTAAGGTGAATTTTAGTAAACTTTTGTTGGTTGCTCTCATTTTTGTTGAGTATTGCTTCCCATACCACCACAGACTGATAGAAGAACAACTGACATGGACATTAGCCAGTATTTCAAACTCTCGTCTTACATCAGTGACTTTCTGCGTGTGTCACAAAATGATTAAAAAGTATTATTTTGTTCGTCACCCTGCTGCAAGCATGTGAGTTAGTGGCCTGGTGAGCTAACAAATTTCCCAGTAAAACTAATTTTTCTTTATGTGACAGTTTATTTTTAGTTGTAGTGCATTTGTTTGTGCAGATTTAAGAATTTGTGCAGATGTGCTGGGGAGGCTTTTTTAGATCATGGCTTGTTTATTTTTCCTGTGACCTTGTAGCCCTTCCTATGTTTTGTAGCACTTATCCTTGGCAACTTTGAGATGTGAAAATCGATCTTCCATATTTTTGTGTTGTCCTTTTGGGGTTAGATTACAATAAATCAAGTTATAGATAATATTTTTCCATTCAGAAATGCTGATTTTCAGAGAGGAAAAAAAAGTGCCAGCATTTGTCTGAAGGATTGAATATTTTCTTGAACTTCTTGTTTTCTCATTTACTCTTTCATTTTGATAACAAAGTTGAAATTAAAGTACAACTGTTATTTAATTTGTTTATTTTTGCCCTGGTTTTGTTGTGCCTTAGCTCAAATCAGGACAATTTTCAATATGCATTCATTTTTGTTCTTAAACTATCATTAAACTGACTTGGAATTGTTTGTTGCTGTCTTCTGTACACTCTTGTGATGGAAGCGTCAATTGCAAACAGATATTGTTGTTTCCTCACTTAGAGTCATTTTGATTTTATCTTAACATTAACACATCAGAAGCTCCCCTGGGCTTTTTGCCTTCCTCGTTACCATTACAATAGTGTTCTGGAATGGTGCAAATGGTGGGCAGTGGTGGGAGATACGATTTGCAGCTGCCTACACCTCAAACTTCCTTGACCTGTTGTCCTGGAGGAAGAATTCTAGGGGAATATTGACTCCCTGAGGATCCAGAGCTAAAAAAGTACAGATAATAATTGTGTTGTTAAGAGTCTGAAGTAAGAGTTTGTCATGTGTTTTAGGAGGAGCTTATGTATA
Organism: Apaloderma vittatum; assembly: GCF_000703405.1. Lineage (NCBI taxonomy): Eukaryota > Metazoa > Chordata > Aves > Trogoniformes > Trogonidae > Apaloderma > Apaloderma vittatum. Next base: position 229,449 of record NW_009713103.1, on the reverse strand, counting down.
GTTACTGAGTAGTTTTTATTAACTTTTTTCCACTCTTCTGAAATTCGAAGTCTCATGTAGTTTACGTGATATGTTGGGATTAATCCTCCGTATGGGGCAAGAATTTGTCTTCTCTGTTTTCTAGTTATTCATTATTTAACAGAAGCCATATAGAGTTTTTTAGATAAATACTTATACCAAACCTCTGTATGTATTCAGTATTTTTTTTCATATTTTTGGATTCTAAAGTTTAATTTAATTTTTAACAAATCTTAACTGTTAATGGGATTTTTTGTGGGTTTGGGAAAGAGCTGTCTTTGTTCAGAAGTGGGATTCTTGGAAAGCTTAGTAGTTCACTTGCCTGCAAGAAGCCACAAGATCACAGCCTACACGATGTTATCATGTGAGGGAAGTAGCTACGTAGAGTGATGTAACTGTATGGTTGGCTCAGTAGGAGTGTTTTTTAAATCTGAACTATTACAGATTTGGTTTTAATGCTATACCATGATGGTTTTTCTTTCATGTGCTGCTAAAGTCAAACAATATTTGGAAGTACTTGCACCAAAGGTCTTAGATAGCTTTAATATTGTGTCTCCGGAATTTTGCACTGCTTCAGAAACAGCATTATGTTTTCGAAGTATTCAGTCCAAACTAATGAAAAATCTCTCAGAGTTTGCATGACCCAGAGTATGAGGTGACTTCCTGGTATGACTTGGAAATTAAGTGGTTACAGGATCTCACAGTCCAGTAAGGCAGGTGGAGAATCCACTCAGTTTCTTGTCTTGTTTGTTATTTGGTAGCAGTCTTGTTAGATATATCCGTCATTAAGATTAGGAAGATTTTTTTAATAAGCTTTGCTTATTTTAAAAATTAAGATATTACTTTGTTTATGCAGAAAATTCTGCAAGAAAATCAGTATGGTCTGTTCATGTCCAAATCAAATGCTTGGAAAGTAAATATTAAAATTGTCTAATCTACTGTAGGCACATTGCTTTTTATGTATATTAAACACGATACCTAAGTAATATAACCTTAGAACATATGGAATTTTGCTGTGCTAAGGTGACAATTTTTTTAAAATCTGATTCAAGTTGGACTTTCTTTTTTTTTGTTGGCTATATGCTGTGTTGAGTGTTGGGGCTACTACATTCCTGAGGTTAAACTAATGATGAAACATTATTTTGAAGGTACAGCAGGGCAGAACTGGAAATTTGGAGAAAGAGTTGGCAGTGCAGTCGTCCAAAGCTGAATTCACGTCTCCTCCTGCCTTATTCAAATCAGGAATTCCAGCAAACAGGTCAGTTAGACAGTTGTAACTCAAGACCAAAATACTTTTTATGCTGTGCTCTGTGTGTTTGAAGTTCATGGGTTTTGTAGGAAAAAACAAACTGTCCTTCTGTAATAGGTAGAAATAAAGGGAAGAGTGATCTGAATTGCTTTTAGCTTTCAGTCACCATTACACATGAATGTTGTGCTCCCCACTTGGCTCTTCAGGAAAGAAAGGGGAGAAAAACGAGCATCACCAAATAACAAGGCATCTATAAAAATCCAGGTGTTGATGCATGACACCATGTTTTTTGTGTAGGCCAACAAAATACTTTATGGGTATTAGCTAGCACACCTTTTCATTTAAGTAGGATGGAATCAGACAGCTGTGGCTTCAACTTCTTACCTGCAGCATAGCTTTACCTTCTCTAATATTTGGCTATACTTTCTTTGAAATGAGAGTAAATACTTCCTTACTAGGGTTTCTTCCCCTCCTTCTGCCAGCCCTTTAATAAGTTCTGTCCCTTTTATGTAAGCTGCTGCTCTTTGGTAGCTGGCACTTGGCTTAGGACAAATCCATGCTTCTGCTTTAGTTTAGTTATCGAGTAATCCTGTTCCGATTTTTTGTTCTGTGCAAATTAAAAGCCATCATATTATAAATGATAGCAAGAGAGGTAAAGCAGGTTGTACGCTTTTGTCATCAACAGTTAAAGTTTAGTGTAAGTACCTCAGGGGCACTAGTGCTCAATTCCATCCTTTAAGAGTCAGTTCAACAGCTGAATATATTTCTCTTGGGCAGAAGAAAAAATTTGCTTCATATTCTTACCTGCAGGTTTTTTTTCCACTCTCTAGAGTATTCTTTCTGGTAGCCTGAATTCTTCTCTGAGCTATCAGGTTATACTGCTCTGTTTTCAATAGATTTTAGTATTTTTTTCCTCCATTTTTCTTTGTCTAAGAAGTAGTAAAAGTCTTCCAAATTTTGTAGAAACGCTGTAATTATTTTTTTTTTACTTTTCTTTTCTGAATTGCTTCTGATGTGTGATGTTCTTGTAACAGAGTTCTCAGAACTGAATGTACTGTTAACAGGGCAAGGATTCCAAATCTTTACCTAGCACAGGTTTTGTTATAGGATTTCTGTTCTTTATGCATCTCATTGGTGGACAAGGAACCCCTAAAGTACTTTAGAAAGTAGTTAATGACCAAGGTCCTAAAATGTAGTTAAGCATAAAGTTGTAGAAAAAATGCATTGCATAACTCCTGTGATTCTATGAAATTTGTTGTGAGAAAGCTTGATACAGCAAGGTCATACATGTGCATAGTATAGGATTCATATGTAAAATCTTTGTTGTATGTTTTAGCTAGGATAAAGCAAGGTTACTGTAGATGTCTTTATACTATATTTTTATGTAATGCTTTTTTTTTTTTCTGCCTGAATTTAGCAATCCCATAACTGACCATCTTTCTGATTTCTAAAGGTTTAAAGTTAGCGTATTGGTTGTTAATCAGAGCTTTCCTGTCACTTAAGACTGTTTTATCTGGGAACTAAGTTTACTTTAGCAAAGATTGGAAAACCCATTCATCTTTAGGAATGAGAAGCCAGTAAGTGAAGTTGGTCTGTTGCATAGATAAAGAGGAAACGAAGGGGTACATTTCCATCTGTATCACTTACGCATTCCAGTGATGTTTTATATACATGGAATTGTAAATTGTTGACAACAAAATTGATTTAGTCCTTTATTTAGTACCTGGTCCTTTGGATACATTTGCTTAAAATAAATTTTTCTGTTAAGAAAAATGGTTTTTTACGAAGTGGTCAGCAGAGATTTTGAAAGGAAACTGTATGCTCAAAAGTCTGAATATGTCTTAACTGAATGGGTTATGTGTACTTATACCTGAATGATTTCTCCAGAACGCAGCTACTATTTTTTTGTGTATAAAACCGTGTGTTACTGCTTTCTTTATAACAAGCGGTTTTTTTATGGGGTTGGACTTTTTTTTCTTTAATGAAAGAGTTAAATTTGGGTAGGCAGAAATTTTTCAGCAAACCAACTCTTTGATAATTTAAAAGAATTGCCTTTATGCCATGAGGCATTTCCAGTAGCTTTGTTGTGAAATTGCTGGAAGCATTTCTCATGTAGCGGTAAAGCTTCTCTCGGCTTCTAGCAGTCTTTGATAGATTTGATGAAAGGGAGGAAGAACTGATGTAGCTGGATGTGGCAGCATTAGTGTGGGGATTGGTAAGGAGCTGGGTATGAGGAGAAGAGTGAGTCAAAGAGCAGAAGAGATGGAGCCAAAAAGAAATACCTAGGTAATTTATCTCACCGAAAGCAGCACTTCTCAGGCACAGACAAGCACTGCCTTTTGAAAAGCTATTTCAGGCATCAGAAGGTGGCAGGAACAGTTACAGGAGGGACAGATCATCCTAATTAAAGTAAGGGGGGGAAAAAATTGAGTATGATCCTAATTTAACATTTTAATTCCACATTTAATTGAACATTTAATTCCACATTGCAGTCCTAGTCAGGACTGCAACATAACTTTGTGGAAGATTTTTACACATAGATATTGCAGTACATGTTTCTCTTTAGTGGGAAGTCTGAGGACAGATTGTAGGTTTTGCGCTTTTTTTTAACCTTCATTTATATGTAAAGAAGAAGAAGAATGATTACGTGACTACCGCTTTTGTTTTTTTAGTTTAAGTACAGTAGATATTTGCATATGATTGCAGTTGAAATTCTCAAAAAAATAATCTCTTAAGTCTGTCAGTAATATTACTCATTACCAAAGTGAAGGTTGTAGTTTGCAAAATAGAAACAAAGTTATTGCTTACCAGCAAATAAAAGTTACTGTTTCACTAGACATGCATCCTAAATGTTTAATTCAAAGACAGATTTGGTGCTTGTTCATACAGTGTGTCTGTGTGAGAAGTTTTGCTTGAATTTTTAAACCATGACTGTCTTAATTAGAGCTGAGCTATTAGTTGTTTAAAAATGACACCTAAATCTCTTGTCCTGATTCTGTGATATTTAAGGCTGTTGAATAGCATAAAGTGTTGTGTAACCCTGAAGGAGGAGTCAGAATCTGATGGAAAGTGGTTTAGTAAATACACATCATAAAAACAATATGATGTAAAGTAAAATGTTTGTTCTCTACAGGAAATTAAACATTTGTTGTGTGCGTAGTCACAATTAGGGTAAAAACCTGAAGGAGTGTCTTTTGAGTATAGTGTTTTGTATGAAGAAGATTTGATGTGTTTCAGAGGTGTCCTAGACATCTCACTGGTTTTTAGATCAGTGCTTTTCCTTATGTAATTTTTCAAGGACTATAAGATAGTATCTCCTTAGTGGCAGAGAAATAAACAAAAGTTTCATTCACAAGCTGGATGCAAAAAGTGGTATTTTCTCATTCTGGTAACATCTAGAATAGCTCTCCATCACAAAACTCAGTTCTATCAGAAACTCTTAGTTTTCTGACCTCCGTTTATGTTTTGGGGTTTATTACTAAAGAATACATTGCATCTAAGTGAATTTTGCTTTCAGAGAAATTAGCCTGTCAGTGTGATGAGCTGTTTATCAGCTTTGTCTGTCCTTGGGCCTGTCTGCAAAAAGAATTTTTACAGAAAATGGATTACATTTTGCTTTCAGATATATTAGCCTGTCAATGTAGTGGGCTGTTTATCAGCTTTTGCTGTGCTTGGCCCTTAATGTAAACAGAATTTTTATAGCAAATGGATTTGTGATGTGTCATTACTATGAAAAAATACAGGTTTCTTTTGTTTAATGCGCTAGCCTTGGGAGATCAAATGATGAAAACTCAGATATTATTTTGAAAAAATGTCTATTTCATCTGTCGGTGATTTCTGTATTACATTTGTTTGCTTTGTAGTTAGCGGTAAGTGAGTGTTACAAAGTTGAGGCTGTCCTCAAGAGAAGGGAAAATAAAGCATGAAGCACAAGACAAAAGGGAACACAAGAACATGATAAATAAAGTGTACTGTAATTCTTAGACTAGACTATAAGTATGCAGTAGTTAGACTATTTCTGAATTCTGAAAAGTTGCTGTGTGTCCGAAAACCAGTTCATTATTTCTGTTACTTATAGTGGGGATAAGTGGTTTCTGAAGCTATGAATTTGGAACATAATTGGTTCTGTCTATTTTTTTTAATTTTTTAACCCACTTTCTCTTTGCTCTGGAGAACCTGAATAAACTCAGCTTGCCAACCGAGATTGAGATATCTTTCTGAATTAAATCTCTGTGGAGGGTGGTGTTTATAGTGCGAGTAATAGCCATTCCCTAATTAGAGTGAAATCACTCACTGAGATGCTGGAATGTTCCTTTCAGGCTACACTTCTTATGAACTCTGCTGTGGGCTCATGTGGATTGCCTTTTTATATTTTGGGTGTATCCATTGGGAATGCATCTGTATGCCGGGTGCCCTGATGGTGTAAGGGACAAACCAAGCCCTTTCTTTTCTTTGCATGCAGTACTGAGGCAGAAACCTAGTAATGCCTGCTTAACATCTCATCACTAAGCTAGTTAATGACTGGGGAGTCTTTGAAATTTTCCTGTGTGCCAGCTTGCTACGACTTAATCAAGATCCAAGGCTTCAAACCCCTTTTACAAAACTGCTGAACTGTTAAATTCTGGATACTCAAGATGCCTCTGTTACCTTTGTGAAGATGATGTTTTGGTCAGTGGTGTCATCTGCTGCTCCATTTGCAACTGAACATATGCTTTCTCATGTTCAATTTCAAGCTTTTTTAGTGGAGTACTTAATGAAATCATTATTGCAGTTTTGGAATTAGAGAATTTGACTAGTTCAAGGTATGATGGCAAATTCCTGAACTCATCCATCATTACAAAAACTAAGTCTTTTGGCAGCTGTTAGGGAGAACAATGGACATACCACTATAAAACGTTATTAAAAAAGTAATTATAAAGCACCAGCTCAGTGAGCATCGATGTCCTCTTCAGACTCCAGAAGAATTAAGTGAAAGCTCTGTTGATTTCAGCGAAGTTGATGTCTAGGAACCAACTGGCATTCCAGATTTACTTCCTTTGATAATGCACTGTTGTATTTGGTCTGCTTTCCAAGTGAAAACTGGTATTTTTGTAGCATGGTTGATGTATGTTTTACTTTAATGCTCAGTACTCTTGGACTGGTGTCCATTGCCTGTGTTTTCAGTGCTGATTCAAAGAGCTGCTGGCAGTGTGCTAACAGTGCAAGAGAGCAAGAGTCATAACTTGAAATATATCACTCCTGAGTGGAAGCTCTGTAAAGCAGTGGAGCAAACTAAGCAGGGGATCACCTGAGGAGGGGCTTCTTGCCGTAGAAGAGAGTCATCCATCATACACGAGGACTAAAGCTACATAAGATGAGTTTTCCAGATAGTTAAGATACCAGCGATGGAGGAGAACTAGTGTCTTAAAACTCTGAAACCAAATGAGCTGTCAGGGAAGACTGAGATAAAGTTTTGTTGTTTTACAAAAATTCACTTTTTTCTTTTTTAGTGAAATAGTGATTGTTTTCTAATACCTATGTTTCCAGTTTGGTTACTGAAAATAATCCAAAGTGAGGAAGTGAGGCAGTGCTGGAATATTGTGCAAGACCACTGGGCAGGATTAGGAAAGCAGGTGTTGATTATTTCAGGATTTACACTGTGAAACAATCTGGTTTTTAGCATGATATGTCAGAAGATCAGAGAATTTCTTAAACTTGTATTATCCTTGGCTGCCATGTAGTATGTACCATATTAGTTTGCAGATGTGTTTCTCAGACTCTTGTACCATTTGACCTTTTTTTTTGAACTCCAAGATGTTGTGTTTAATGAGCTTTAAAATCTAGGAGGAAGCTCCAAACTCTTGATACTGAAAAGCTCAAAGCACAGGCATTTGAATTGTTCTCAGTATGTAGTTTGCCAAGGACTTTAGATTATCCCTGGGAGACCAGACTGATCTTTCACACTCTGGTGTCTTCTGTGTCCCTTTTAGCAGCATTGAAGTCTAGGGTATTTGAGCACTTGAGCTATCAGTCCAGCAGAACTTGAAGCCTGTAATTCTAACTTCCAGCTGTTCTCCCTGATAGTTGCACTGTTGAGGTTAGTAGTCCACTAGAGGCAAAAAATGCAAGAACTTGTCTTCTAAAACTAGAAGTTTTGGGGGTTTTGTTTTTTCCTTTCTATGGATTTATTTTCTAAAATATTCCAAAAGTGTTTTTATTCCCAATCTTTCTTTTATTTTGTTCTGTATCATGCTGTTGGTATATATTGTCAGTTTTCTCTACTCTGGTTTTCCTTATAGGTGTGACGCAGATGTTCCTTAGTTTTTCTCATGCATTAGCAGTGTAATTTTATACCTCGTTTCTAGTGGAATTGATCTAAGTAAATCATGCTTTCTAACTTCTTCTCTAAGTTAACCGCGGTCTGCAAAGCAAGTGTGTTTTGTTTAATCTGTATAAGAATAATAGAATTATAAATTATATATAAAACTGGGTTTCGAGGTTTCCTTCGGTGTGGGTCTAGAAACAGGAAAGTTCACTATACCTTAGATTCTTCCTCTCTTTAAAATAGCAGTTCCCTATTGTTAGAAATACCAGGTTTTAGTTTTAATAGATGACATTCATATCCTTGTCGTATTACTTTCTAGTCTGGCACCTGAAGTCTTTATTTATTGTTAGTAAATTCCCATCTTTATTTTCAGTAATTTCCCATGTGCTTGATTTATTGAAGATTTTGAGAGATTGATTATTTTAGTGTTTGTATCCAATGAAATGGCCCTGTGTCTTCATCCTTAGAGTAGCATTTTTAGTCTGCTTTAAAAAGTTAAAAAGTTGCCATTGACAGCTGTGAGGCCACAATATCAGATGGTTTTGGGGACTTAAAGATACCTCTCAACAGACTATGAATATGTATAGGGGTACTTTATAGTAGGAACAACTTAAATCTAACAGGCATAAGCTTAAGAGATTGACTGGTTGAGACATAGAAGGGAGATACATTTGCATGTAGAAGTCAGACATTAACTGCAGTGTGGACTGGAATGATTTGTTTGTAGTGAACTGAAATCACTGAAAATTTTAAATCTAGATTACTTTTTTCTTAATAAGATGCACTCCTTCAAGTTAATAATTAACTATTAATAATCATACGTGTTGAGAAAGAGGTCTTGGAGTTACCGTTGCTGCTTCCTAAAATGTGGGGAAGCCACAGTGTTCGCCCAAATTAAGGAAATGGAATGGGAGTCATCGTTAGCAGTGGGGAACAAACTGGGAAAGGTCATTGTGGTGGTACATAAAGCTGTGATGCATGGAGACCTAAACCTGTGGTTCTGTTTGTGGCAGACAAGAGAAGATATAGTAGAGGTAGGAAGGATCCACAGAAGGATAAAGTAAATAATGAAAGTTAGAGTCGTTTCTGTATGAGGAGAGAGGTGGAGTAGTTCACCTTGGGAAAGAGACAGTTGAGAAGAGATGAAACAGATACGATGAGTACTGAACTGCCGGGGAACAGGGATATTTTATTTTTTATTATTTTTTGTCAACACAAGGACTGTCAGGCACCACATAAAATTTTCAGGCAAAAAAAGTAACTGAAACAGATCTCATTGCTGGAGATCAAAAGTAGAAGTGTGTCCAACAGAGATAGTGCAAGTTAGTCAATGCCTGTTTAACAGAATTGCATGGGAATTCCTTAAATTTTTGACGGGCAGAAACTTAGAGGAAAAGAATGTGTGCATGCATGTCACTCTTCTTGTAGTTTTAAAAAAATCTATTATTAACTGCTTCTTTCCTTTATGATCTGTTGCCTAATTAGACTGTAAGGGAGACTGAGACAGGGCCTCTGCTGCTGTTGCCAGTTTCTTTCAAGAAGGTGGAGGCAGTGCTTAGCTGTGCGAATGTTGCAGAGAGGCCTTTCGCGTTTGGAAAACTGAGGAACAGAAGCGTGAATGGCTGGGCTGAGATTCCTTTGAGTTTCATGCAAGGTTTAATATAAGAGTCAGTGTCTACTAGTTCCATATACTTTCTGTTTGAAACTAGGGCTGTATATTCCAAGATAAGAGAAGTGGTGGCTGGTTTTGTTCAATATGTGCTGTGATCATACGTGTGGTAGGCTTGGCTTGTGTTTATTTCTGCTTCCTAACTTACTTTTATTTGATCTTCCATGGAATTCTCCAGTATAGTTTCTTGCAGTTTAAATTTTTTTTCCAATGATTGGCTTACAACTATTTCAATTTACATTTTTGTAGAAGTTCTTTTTAATGTATTTTTTCGTACTGAAGTTTTTTGTGATCTCTGTAATTTTTTTGGTGTGTTTTTTTTGTCTTTTACCAGTTACGGAAGTGTAGATTTATGATCTTGTAGGGGATGGAAGGGAGAATATGGATAATCAGCCTTTGTCCTACAGGAGTCTTTATTGCTGCGTTGTTTAGTTTTAAATACTTGCATAGTTCTGCAGTTTTATCACATCTGAAATTCAGAAACGGTCCTTTATGTGTTATACAGGAGAAGTCCGTAAGAGTTTCTTTCTCTTTTATTTTTCTTTCCCTTTTCTAATTCTGCTTGTTGATTGTGATTTTTCCTGTGTTGCAGGCGATTACCTGGCACGATAGATGTGATTGGACAGACCATCACCATCAGCAGGGTGGAAGGACGACGGCGTGCTAATGAAAACAGCAACATACAGGTTTTATACTGCAGATTTGCATGCTATCTTTGACTGAAAGACTTTTTTTTGTTTTCCTCATAGCTTCTGATTAAAACATTTCGGTGTGTACAAATGAATGAAACAGAAGTAGCTTTAAGTTCAGGAAGAAAGTTGTGGCAGCTCATTTAAATATATTAAGATGAAATATTTGATATTTTTCAAAAGAGAGATGTTTTGGTATACTCCCTACTGAAAACAAATGAGCAATATTGCAGACTTGCAATCCAGGAGGCAGCATTGACTCTGCTAGATCTGTATGCAATAGTGTTTCATTTAAGTGACAAAGATTTAAATTTACTGTCTATGTCTCCTCTGTTCCTGACAGACATTAGTGCCAAAAGTGAAAAGCTTTTCATATGCATTTGAGAAATACAGTCTTTTAAAAATAAATTATGAAGGAATAGTTGATAGTACTTTTAAAAATTATATGATATTATTTTACCATAAATTGTAAGATTAGTCTTTATGATTTTAGTCTTTCTGAGCTTGGATTATCTTAAGAAAATAACTAAATGCATTAAGATTGGCTACACTTTTGCTCTCCTGACTTACCTGTGGAGCAGAATCAAGGTTGCTTGGTGCCCCAGCTGCATTTTTGTGACAGCTTACTTAGGTTGAGGTTAAATAGTGAAAATGGTAATGGATTGCAGAGCCTATATTGAAAACACTACCATGTGTTTTTCAGCTCATCTCACAGTGTTTCATTAACTTAGAGTCTTTGGGTTTTTTCCCGCTTTTTTGTGTTGATTTTTAAAATACTTTCCTTTATATATAAATTTAAGATGGCATTTTGGGCCATATTCACATGGCTTATGTTCCCTCTCAAATCTAATGTTTTATTATTCCCTACGGTCTGGTCTTGGACCTTCAGGTCCTTTAGCAAGTGTGGAACGTGGAACACAGGGATGCGCATAGAGCTTAAACCATCTGAATATGGCTCTTTAGGTGCATAAGTATTACTTTCCTGTTGTAGTAACTGGAAGGAGAGGAAACCTATCTTCTACCCTTTTGGCATAGCAATTGTAACTATAGTTTGATATTTTACAGGTTCTTTCAGAACGATCTAATCCTGAAGTAGACAATTTTACCAAGCCACCTCCATTTTTCCCTCCAGGAGCTCCACCTACCCACCTTCCACCACCTCCCTTCCTCCCACCCCCTCCAACTGTCAGTACTGCTCCACCTCTGATTCCCCCACCAGGTAAATATCCTGCACTACACAGAATGTGAAAAATGAGAGATGCATCATTATCAAATGTGTGGTGATAATGAGTTAAAGAGTGCATTCCATACACAGTTAGCTATATGTGCAGAATTTCAAAGTTTTATGCTCTACTCCTGTCTTACATATACCTGCAAGACAGAAACGGTAATTTTTGTGTTTACTTTCTCAGTAAGCATGGTCCTAAGCAATAAAGAATTGCCTAAAGACTAAATGTTGTATCGTGTGTCCTTGAAAATATTTGAAATGAGAAGCTGTTTTCTGTAATTCAACTACTGTTAATGCTATTGAGAGATCCATGTTAACAAATCATTCTACAGACTTTTGAGCTAAAGGTATGCCACACTGTGAATTTGTGTCAGAAGTTGGGTTCTCCAGTGTCTGAAGTCAAACAGCAACAGAAGCTTTAACACTCCCCTTTCCCCTCCTAGTGTGTATGAATTCCCAAAAATCTGACCAAGAGTTGTGTTTATGCCGTATCCTTTCTATGAGTCAGAGGTCTTATTGGCACCTGGTATTTTTATCCAGTGTCCCGTGTCTGTGAATCTTAGAGGAATCAAAGCTTTTTGAGAACTTCTTCTGATTGTTAAATTTGGTTGCTCTGGCAGTTGTGTGATGTTTCCTTACTGCGGGGGGGGGCAGAAAGGAGAGGAATGTGATGCTAATGCTAACTAACCATGGTTTTAAGCTGCTATAAAACCTTTCCGATAAAATAGTATAGGTAATGCATAGTGAGTTTATAGAAGGCAATCATTTTAATTGTAATCACGGTACAGAAAAGATAATCTAAGTTGTGTGTTATTATAAAAAACATGATAGGAACACCCTCTGACACCCACCTCAATTGCACTTGGTGCAGAGATGTCATATAGGTGTACTGGACTGTTCTTAGGAAACCCCTTACCTGGCTGAGCTTTTAAGAGTGAAAGAAATCCACGTGTTACAGGTTTAGCAAGCAGTTTTGGCTTTAGCCTTGAGGTTTACAGACAGGTTTATGACATACACTTATTCAGAAGGTCTCCCTCAACATCCTTCCGTGCTTCGAGTAGATTTGAAAATAACGATTAAGAGCTGTGGATTTGGTTTCTTCAGGCCTGTGTTTTAATTGTGCTGTTGCCAGGTCTTTATCTTCAAAGCAGTTCCTAAAATAGAATCTGCCATCCCTCCTAGGTTCAGTGGAGGAGGGGGGAAAAAAAGCCCTACTCTTACCCAATATTAAACCAGGACTACTTGCCAGAAAATTTAAGCATTCCAAATATAAAACATCCTCCAAAAGCCCCTTTGAAAAAGGATCTTGCTTTGAAGTTAGATCTCTTGTTCTGAATTCATTCACTCTTGTGCTTCAAATATTTTTTTGAGGAGCGAGTTCTGGAACGATTCAAAGGGCCAAATGCAGAAAATTCTCAAATATTCTTAGGAGATCGCTGGCTGCGCCAAAAAATCTGTGGTTTTTTGTTTGCTTGGTTTATTGCTATGTTGGACTAATTTAAATCTAAAGAAGAACGTGAATGCTTCTGTTTAACAGGCTTTAAAAACTGGTTTGTGTGTTTTGGGTTAAGAGTGTAGTTAAAATATGACATGTATTTTTGATACTAAAAAAAATTGCTCTGAAATACTGAACTTATGTTACATAACTTCGGGAGGCTTGGCTGCCTAGACTTATTGCAGGGCTTAGCAAGTAACTGTACATACACATCTGCTCAGCCCCAGCAATCTAAGTGTTACTTTTTATCCTATGATAAATGAGAGAGAATTGGACTTGGTATCGCCTCTGGCGAAAGAAGTTTTTACACAAGTAGAGTTATGTTACATTGCTGTGGGCTATTACACAGTTCAGTTAATTTGCAGTATGTTGTTAAGCTGGGGCAATGTTACGATGTTTGATTCCATATTCTGCAAGTGAAGATTGCTTTCTTTTAGTAAAACTTACTTGGGTTTTTTTGGTAAATATATGCTAGCCTTGTGCTAATACAAAGGTATACAATGTCCTGAAAGCAATTTTGAGCACATGAGGTAAAACACTGCACTGGTGCCAGTTTGATTGCTTTTGACATGCAGGTCTAAATATCTAGGTTTAGGCTGGGTGTATCTTTGTGGCAGTTCAACTTGTGGCAGGGATGTGACACGATCTATGCTGAGTCACCTTCTTGCACTGGAACTCAAGTTTAGTCCCTACATTGCAAGAAATAACTCTATTTCAGAGTCTTTCTTAGCAGTAGTAATTGAAGATGCCTCAAATATATTTTCATCCACTATGTTAGTAGAAGGAGAAGGTGAAGGTTAAGAGATTCCTAGTTTTCCATTAACTGGAATTGATGATTTTTTTGTTTCTTCTTTTGTGTCGCATTTGTGTGTTGGTGAAGAAGATGAGAAAAAACCTTTGTTTAGATCTTTCTGTAGTGATACTTGCTAAGTTGTAATGTAGGAGAATGTTTCTTCCATTATGATACCATCAAGTAAATTAGCTTCTGTCTTGAAATGCTGTAATTATTAAACTTGAGTTTTTAAATGTTTTTGAAGCTTTTTGAGGAAAAAATGTCTATGAGATTTTTAAAATTTTTTTTTAGCAGAATACCCTGCATTAGCCAGTTAATTACAATTGTTTGGATATTTGGTCTCTGGATATCAATTGCATTCAGTCTTAATTTTATTTGAATGCCTCTCAAGTGAAAATTTTTACTTAGCTTTTAATCTTGTAATAAGGTTTTTGTTTGTATTTCTGCACAAGATAAAATTCTGAGGAATTGTTTGATCAGAATTTCTTCCTTTTTGTAAAGAGTATTGGCTGATGGCTTTCCAGGAAATTCTATGCGTAGTGCTAAGAGCCATGTTCAGCGCTAACAATATATGGTTTTTTTAGTGTGGCAATTGAAATTATTTTAAGCATAAAACAGAGCTAATAAATTAATCAAGTTGAGAGAATTTCTGATATTTTTCTAGCTTATATTCTTAACATTGCTGTTGAGGTATTTTTTAATATTTTTGAAGATATATTTTCTATGTTGTGGGCTCATGAAGAATCTAATTAGCCATTAGACATAAAAGTTTGAGTTCCCAGTCTTCCCTTTCTTTCAGAAATACTCATTAGGAGTGTTTGGTCTTCTAAATGCTACACTGTCAAACTTTTCATGGTGTGATTTCCACTGTTCTTGACAATGATAGTGCACGTCAGAATGCTTGTGTGCTGGAGAAGAGAAACTGGCTTATGCAGTTTAGAAATTTGGCTTTTGTGGTTCCCAGTCTCCTGATGTTCATTATGCCTGAGAAATTAGATTTTAAATCTTCAGGATTGGACAGCAGCCTCAGTTTCGTTTCACAGTTTGTTTAGTCCTGTAGGATTAATGCTGGTAAGAATTCATGACAGTGAAATCACCAGTAATTAGTGAACACTGATAGTGATTACTCTTCTTCAGTTTACATATTCCTTCATTCTGTCCTTCTGCCAGGGCAGTTTGTTGTCCTGCCAGGGCAATTTGGAAGCAGTTGGCATTTCTAGACAGTGTAATCTGTAGATGTAGTTAAATCTTGCTTCCATAGAGTAGTGTTTTAGTTCTAATGTTGAGCTAATGATATATACATAAAATTAATCATGCAGTGATCAGTATATCTAGGATATTCTCTGAACGATGAAGTCTGGAACTTGAATGAAATGAGTTTTAATTTAACTGTGTCTAGCCGCTGCTCTGTCTGGATGTTTATGTAGTTATGACAAAACTGACAAAAGCGCTTGGCAAAGCATTCTGTTCTCTCTGTCCCCCTCCTCCCCACTCCCCCAAATCTTGCAGTAAATTGTCAGACTGAAAGTATTTTTTTTAATGGAAGCAGAATTGCTCATAACTGAAAGAGCTTTATGCTTGGTAAAGTAGTTTATTTTCTCTGGTTTAGCCCACTGTAATAGTGTTTTTGTGTTCAGTTGAAGCCAGTTCTTTGCAAAGTATTAGAAAACTATGTCCTTTAAAGTGTATGAATTATTTTTACCTTGTAATCATTGCTTTTTGTAATCAAGTAAGATAGGTTTATAAGTTGAGACAGTGTATTTCATTAGACCAGCTAATTTGGTTGGGAACAACGTCTCAGCTTTTAGTTAGGTTGTAACAGCTAAGCTAGATCTGAAAACCAGAAAAGTTACAACAGGTTCTGCATGTGTTCATATTGAGGGGTGCTCCTTCCTCAGATATTTACAAGAATAAATAGAGTATGGAGCGATTTTTTTTTTTTCCCTCCAAGTAGCAACTGAATGATTAATTGCAGCGTGGCATGGCATTGACTGAAAAGTCTGTAATGCTTACTGTTACTGGAATATTTTGTCCATGTGGACCTCCTGTTTCCTATACTAAGCTATTAAAGGTCAGGGGCCAGCTGCCTTTCCTTTCATCCAACTATGGAATATAAAATAAAGCATATATATTCTATGGGCTGTTGCCTTCCTTCTGGATAGTAAACAATTAAGAGTTATGGATTTAAATCTAATCTTGACCAAGAATAATCCTTCATTAGTTTTGTCTCAAATAAGATCCTGGAGAATATGAATTTAAATAAAAAGCCAGATTTCACAAGGCTTGCATAAAATCTTAACACTTGATGTTAATGTGAGATCTTGATCTGAGGATTGTCATTCATCTGGCTCATGTATGTTGTGATAGCTCAATCTGATTTTAGATCTACAGATGATAAACATAAAATATTACTATAGCTGAAACATTGTTTGCTGGTTTTTTAGGTATACCGATAACAGTACCACCACCAGGTAAGCTTGCTTAGAATTTTTTCCACATTTATTTAAGAAATGAAAACTTAACTGATCTGCAAATTATCAGTTTCCTTATAGTTATGTAGATAAAAGTTCATAAATACAAAACTGTATGTATAGATGTAGTGACAGCTATTTTGATACCAGGTAGAAAAGAAAATGTATGAAACTGCTGTTGACTATTGGACCTAATCAGACAGTTTCTTTGACATGTGCTCCCTTCTTTTCTTTTCATTATTGTTTGTTGTTTTGTTTGGTTTTTTTTCCCAGCTATGCAGAAAATAGTCATGGTTGGTTTTTATTAAGTATTGCTGGATACTCAGACGTTTTGCTATGCTTCTAAATTATTGTATTCTTGAGAATAAGGTATTTGATTTGATTTTTGAACTCTACCTTTGTTAAGCTGGAAAATAGTTCTCACTCTTGCAAAATAAAACCCATTTACGCAGTGAGAAGCAATTTGTGCATTATATTCTCTGAAATTTGTGTGCCATTATATGCTTAGCCTAGTTCTTTTATGTGATTTTTTTTTTTTTTCTTTTTCTTTTTCCCCCCCTCACCTAATTTATTTCTACAGGCTTTCCACCACCACCTGGCGGTCCTCCACCTTCCCTCATACCCACAATAGAAAGGTGATTATCTGTTTGGAATATTATAAAGCAATATATCAGTATTCTGTGGGTGAAATAAATTGATAAAGACTCTTATGCTACCCAGTGTTTTATGGACTTCCTCTGGGAGTGAGGAGATAGTTTCAGATTTTTACAGTATTTTTACAGAAATGTTAACGAGCCTCACCTGTCTGACAATATTCTTTCGAGTGGGTTACTTGACCTCTTACTAGTTGAGTTATGATACTATATTAATGCCAAGACTTACGAACAAAGTCAGGTTAATCATGGTTAAAGTATTCTTCAGTAGTCTGAAGGCTTATTTAGGTGAACCATATATAATTGTCAGCTACTGTATTCTTTTCTCTAAAAGCAAATAAACAATTTGATCACAGATTCAAGCCCTCATAAACTAGGAAATGCCAGAGTTCTATGGCATCCAAATTTATATTTCTACTGTGTTTGTTCTAAGTGTTTAACTTTAATAGGCCTAGCAGTGTTTTTTCAATACCTTTTTTGTATATGTGTATATGCCTACATATATTTTCATATATATATATGCAAATGGAGTAAAAAAGAATTGGCGAGCACAGTCCTTGAAAAGTATTTGTATTTTGCTAGAGGCCTAAACGAGGTCATATACAAATCTCACTTAAGAAGGTGGTGCAAGCCTCTTGCCTTTCAGTCCTTTGGCTTTCATTGAAGGAAGGTGTATACATTTGTTCTGTTGAAACCGAACATTCTCTTAACATATAGGTGATGATGGTAAACATCTTGAGAAAATCTTCATCTGATTTAATTCAGAAAAAAACCCTGACTGGGTGTGTTTGATGTGCATGAAAATAAATTGATTATTCCATACTTGCAGCTGCTGTGAGTGCTGCTTGTGACGGTTAAGCAGCAGTCGTTGCGTTTACTTGCAGTGAATATTTATATAGTTCCTAAAATATGATGTGAAAAGAGTTTATTCTGGAGCCTACATACTAAATCTCATACTTTGAAATGTTAAAATGTTGCATTGGCCTTTTGTTATCATTGGTTTGTCTTTTGTTTTTAAACTAAGCTAACCCAGAATATTAAAGTGCCATCAGTACTGCAGAGATAATTCATTCAAGTTATGAAGGAAGTGCTAAAAGTCATGAAAGGATTATGCATGTTGAATTATGTCCTGTGCACATACAATCTTTTTTAACTTTCCTGGATTTTACCTACTTGAGTTGGCCACCACTGAAAGAAGTCAGCCTAGCAAATGTGCAGCTGATTTAATAGTTTATTTATAGAACTACACATTTGAAGTCCACCTGTTCTCAGATATGCTCACGTTATCTACTTTTTACCAGAAAGAATGAGAATGGTTTCATTCATGAATGAAGCACTTGCAGACAATTGGAGATAAGCTCAGTATCTGTGCAGAAGCAAACATGGTACGAGAAACACTTGAAATAGAAAATTCGTTGAAAATACAAAAGAACAGCCTTGATAATATGGATATTTTTTTTAAAAATTTTAAGAAGAGAGAATGCTATTTTCATCTCCTCTAGTAAACATGGAATGTACATACTTGTGTTGATAGACAAGTTTCTTAATTAGTAGTGCTTAAAATAGGGAACTTAAATTCATTTAAAACAAACACTTTTAGTCTATATGATGGTAAGAACTCTGGTGGATAATATTAGAAGTATATATTGGTGTAGGTAGCTTTGGTAAAACTGGATTTTTCACCTGTATGTTATTTTCCACAGTGGACATTCTGGCTATGATGGTCGTTCTGTTCGTGCATTTTCGTATGGCAATGGTAAGTAAGTTTGATGACTTTGAAAATTTTGACTAGTGCTATATTAAGTTGTTTGATATGCTTATCAGGATTTTAGCTAAGAGGCCAAATGGTTTCTTTCAGTAACTTGTTAAGAAAGCTTAACATGGTAGAGATACATGCTGTTGCAAAATTAACAGGTCTTGCTAAATATTTTTCTTTGCTAACTTACTTGTATGCTGAATATCTTCCCATGTGCTTTTGCAGAACTAATTTTGAACAATACACCATAATATGGACCACAAGTCAGGGAGAATTTTCTAAGAAGTGATAGAATTTAAAAGAAGGAGAACATGTCCTTTTTAAAGATGATCAGAATTTTAACCTGCAAGACCAATCATTGAGAAATCCTGAGTGATGTACCTCTCCTTTGACAAACTGTTTGTCTAAGATACAACAGGATAGCTCTTTTTGGGGGGTTAGTGTTATGTAAAAAATCTTTACTTTCTGGTTTTACATCGAGAGCAAACTGAAATAGAAGTTTCATTACATGCAATCAAATAGACATCCACAGAATCTACAGTGTGTTTAGAACTGTTACCTAACATAGCTCTCCCTGAGCCAGAGGAGCGATAGCAATACAGAGATGTCACCTTCTTCCTGACTTGGCCCAAACTGGGAAGCTAAAATAGATGTAGAATCACAGAATGGTTTGAGTTGGAAGGCAGCTTCAAAGATCATCTAGTCCAACACCTGTGCCACGGGCAGGAACATTTTTCACTAGACTGGTCTGCTCAAAAGTCCCATCCAGTTTGGCCCTGAGGGGCCATCCACAGCTTCACTGGGCAACCTGTTACAGCATCTCACCACCCTCATCATAAATAATTTCTTCCTCATGTCCAGTCTAAACTTGTCCTTTTTCAGGTTAGGGCCATTGCCGTTTGTTCTGTCACTAGAGGCCCTGGTAAAAATTCTCTTTGTCTTTCTTACAAGCCCTCTTTAAATATTGAAAGGCCTCAGTAAGGTCTCCCCAGAGCCTTCTCTAGACTGAGCAACATGGAGAGATATTAGAGTGCTCTGATGATTTTTTGTGGTCCTCCTCTAGACTTGCTCTAACAATACCTTCTTGTACTGGGGACCTGAGAGCTGGGTGCAGTGCTCCAGGTGGGGTCTCAGGAGAGCACACAAGCATTGCTGGCTCATACTTAATTTTAATTCCACCATTATCCCCAAGTCCAAGTCCTTCTCTGCAGGGCTGCTCTCAGTCGTGCAGTCTGTAACTGAAGTTTGCCCCAGCCCAGGTGCAGGACCTTGCATGTTGTCAATCACTGCCTCTGCCCTCAGTCCATCTGCCATGCAGCCCTATGGCTGGTGCCTTTACTTGCAGCTGACTTATTCTGTCTCCT
>NW_009713103.1:181559-209716 GCF_000703405.1 Apaloderma vittatum | reverse complement strand
GGAAACTTCTGTCCGGATCTGGGGATACATAATGTTCAGCACAGATCAAACATTCAGTTAATATATCTCATGAATGTTTGTAAGTCTTTAGAGAGGATGTACAAAATGATGTTTCTGAATGGCTTGTAATTTCTTGAAGTTGGAGCAGTTTATGGAGTAACAAGTGGTACGTGGTTGGCATTGAAACGATCCGCATCAGTTGTCAATTATTTGCTTTCATGCAGTGGAGCTTGTTATGTTTTCAAGAAGTCTTGATGTGGGCAAGCAGTTCCTTTACACTAACTACTTTTTTAGCAATATTTGGGTGTGTTTGAAGTTTTAGCACGACAGTGAGGCAGACAACTCGGATATCCAAGTGACTATTTTGCTGAACCTTTAACATCTAAAGCCATTCAGAGTGTTGTAAGGAAAGCAATCTTGCAGTCATTAGTTTGTACATTGCACCTAATATGTAGTTTCCAGTTTAGCATGTTTTGCGCTTCGGAATCTCTTTTGTTAGAATTTACTATTCTGTCAAGTATTGTCAGGGACACAAGAACGTATCTTAAATTTTATGTTGATCTCCAGATGCGATGGCATGCTTATGCTGTTGCAGTACTAATATTCCAAAGATGACTGTCCTCATGATTGTGCCAGCATTGAATATGAACTTCAGAAGGGTTAAAAAATTGGTTTGCCTTTGTGTGGTTATGGATACTGAGCAGCACAGTCTGCTCCCATCTTCCCAGTGTATTTGGCATCCCTGTTGTGGCAAAAGCTTTCATATTTGCTGCACAAAACGACTTGTCTGGCTCTAAACTCTGCCTGTTGTAATGGATTTTTGGATCTGTAGAGGCTTGGTGGCATTTTATTGCTGCTGTTGATCTCTTAGTGAAGGATGTTTTCCTGGCCAGCATCTTGGTCTCACAGTCCGTGTCACAACGTGGTTGGTTGCCGGCCAGTATTTTACCAGTGCTCACCGCGCATCAGAACTTGGGTGTAGTGAGGGCTCAGTGGTGCTGTAGGGTACAGGTGATCATTTTAATTAAGAATTGCTAAGTGTATTTATTTAACAGTTGCTTTGGATGATAGCACTTTATCTCCAACCAAAGACAGCAACTTATTGTTTTTGCCAGTCTGTAAGTTTTGTGGCTTTGTCAAAATTGCGGGGGAAGATGAGCATGTGGAATGCATTGCAGAAAATACCGATCCTGGTTAAGGCTTTAGCCTTTCTTCTGCCTGTTCGAATCTCATGCCTTGGTGTCTCTTCCCTAGTGGTCAGGCATGTTTCTCCACTGTAAGCCTATTTGAAAGGTTGCTTAACAAGATAATATTCTTAACTCGTAGCTTCAAGAGTATCTGTTTTGTCTTTGTGTTTTCCACTACATCAGTGCAGTTTCATCAATTCATTCTTAAATTCTTTCACAGTTCAGTACTACATTTGCCATCAGATCTTTGAATTTTATTGAGCTGCCGATACAATGCACCGCATTTGGTCTGCCACTAAAGCGACTTGCAGTTTACACTTTGTTCACTTTTACCTCAAGCATTTCTCTATTCTGTGCTCTAGATGTTCTTTATATGTTACGATCTTGCAGAACATTTAGCATTACAGAAACAGTTTGAGAGTATTTTTTTGAGGCACAAAGAAGGTATATTAATAGTTTGCCTTACACTGTGACACTGTGCAGCTTTAAATTTTTAGGCCATCTCCACAAAACAGGACTTAAGTCTCCAAAAGTACTGACTGTTCAAAGCTCCCTCTTCTCCTGTTTTAAAAATAAAATCAGAGTTAAACTTCAGAATTTTTTTTTCTTTTTGCAGAAATGGTTAGAATAGTCCATGTAGAAATACTAGAAGTGATTAATTGTTTCATTCTAAGTAATAAATGCAGAACACCAATTCATATTAGAAAGTAATCTTCTTGTATATTTTGAATAATTACTGCTGAAAATCTAGATATAAAAACACACAGAGTATCAGATAACTGGTTTACCTCAGATTTTTGGGGTGGAAATTCCATGCATCTGAGATGTGAGGGAGTAACCAAAATTTATCATGAAAGTTTATACTACTATTAATAACTATTCTGTAGTATACACTTCAAGTTAAACTTAAGTTTAAACTTTAGATCAGAATAATCTGGCAGCCAGTGTCTTATAGACCATACGTATGTTGTTGACATAGTGGCAAATCAAGGAAATTAGCAGTCTCTAAAGTCCAGCTGTTTTCTTGCTATTTCTGGCTGCTTTCCTCAGAAAAAAATTCAGGTTTTGGCGGTATAATGAACAACATACTATTGTATTAGGGCATTTTTTTTTCTGTTAACTCCTCATTTTGTCTGTAGCCCTGAAGTGAAACAGCGTTGAGCATTTTTTTAGAGGCAAAATCGCATATAAATGCTTTTTAAAGGAATTATAGTGCTTTTCATTGCAAATGTATTTTAACAATGAAGTGTTTTTTCCTGCTCCACTGCCTGCTCAAAAGGTCTTTTGTATTCCTCCTTTGGACACTTGGCAAACTGCTGTCTTAAGCTTCTGCCAGAGCTCTCTGGGGCTGGCATACCCCAGTCATCATCAGCAAGGCAGCGTGGGGTTAGCTGTCAGGAAAAGCCACTGGGTTAGACGGTATTTGACACAGCATCAGTACTTTACATTGTTCAGTAGATATTTATGTTAACTGTACTCTTAACGTCTCTTTGTGACACCGTGGAGTCACGTGAATATTGTTCTCATGTTGTAGATAATGAAGTGGAGCTCAAAACAAACGATTTATTGAAGGCTATGTTATCATTGGCTAGCAAAGCAGATAAGCAGAAAGTGAGAAGTCCTCTGTACTGTAAGTCCACTAGAGAGTGCTGTTTCCAGTTAAATACTACTACAGCCCTTATTTTCATTAACAGGACCCGTTCACAGGGCTTCTGGAGAGGGGGGGCAGCACAGAGCAGTTGGGGCATTAAGAGTAGTAGTTAGTTACTACACTGAAGTTGGCACAAAGCAATGGAGAAGCGTGTCCCTTCTCTCTTCCTGTTGCTAGTTACCAAAAAAAGTTGTGAGATGAACTTCTTAAGCGTGTCATCTTGTAGATTAAGGAAACATGCTTAATTTTGTAAAACTATATATACTTCAGTAGTAATAGTGGTTATGCTGAGTGTTCATAAGAAATGGTATCTTACCAAGCATAAGTAGCAGCATTATTTCTTGTCCCCAGAATGAATTTTGGGAATTTATTTCTAAAGCTGCTGTTACATCTATAATCAGAAAAGTATGGCAAAGCAGAATACAGAATATAAATTAGTGAACAAGGAACTTTGCAACTAATATTATATTTTAAATACAATGATTTTAAAGAACAAAATATAAAAATAGTAGCATCTAAATATAAAGTTGGAAGCATCCTTTTTCCTTGTTTTTCTGAAATGTACTTTCAGAGCCAGAGTTTCAAAGGCAGTTTTGCTTTCTGTGGTTTTTTGTTTTGTTGTTCCCCCAAAACACAGCCATTTGACCACATAAAATCAGATTCTTTCAGCACATCTTTTCACTTTTTTTTTTCTTTCTTTTTTCCTCAGAAGGATTTAGGCAATCTTTGTGATGTATAGCCTGCTTCTCTACATCTTCATAACAAGTATTTAAATGAGTGCCAGAAGCCTTTATTTGCATCATGGAAAAAATGCAGAGTTTTCTAGAATTAACTTTTATGTGAAAGGGGAAGATTGAAAAATGTCGTTGGAGGAGGCTCACAGATATCTGTGTTTTCATACATAAGTAGAATTACAGTTTTCATACGGTATCTGATTTTGTTCTTTCTAATACCCACGTCTTTTTCTTTAGTCACCTTTCCGCACCTTGCAGGTTCTGCTCCTTCGTGGTCTAGTCTTATGGACACCAGCAAACAGTGGGATTACTATGCACGACGAGAGAAGGATAGGGAACGGGAGAGAGAACGATCCCGAGATCGAGATCGGGATCGGGACCGGGACCGGGACAGAGATCGAGAACGCACCAGAGACAGGGAAAGGGAACGAGACCACAGTCCAACTCCAAGTGTGTTCAACAGGTCAGTGAAATGTCTTAAGCATGCTGTAACTCTACTCAAACCTCGTGTCTGTGTTAAATAATGTACAACAGCGTTAAAATTTAGTGTTCAGCTGTATATTCCAAAGAGCTAGAGGGTGTGGCTTCCACTCCTTCCCCCTTTTCTCTTGGAAACTGTAATTAAATTTCTACATGTGAACCAGAAGTGTAAAGGCGTCAGTGAGTCCAAAGTGGTCATGGTGCTTTACAGGTTAAAAGTGTGAGTTAAGTCCTGTGTATGAGTGAGATGCCCAGCTCTCTGACGTCAGTAGTTCTCGGAAAATCTATAAAAGTACTAAATGAATCTTAGTTGTCGATTCAGTGCTAAGGTACAACATTTGACCTTAATTAGTGGTGGTGGTAGCTGCTAAAATGGTAAGTTTGGTCATTAACACTGACTAGATAATAACCTGTCCTCCTTTTAAACTATTATTTCAAGGTCAGGAACGTTTTTTTTTCACTTTCAGGCAGATGATGAAAATAATGGCAGAGGACTTTACTCAGCTTTCAAGTCTTTAATTGCTTTAAAAAAAAAAAAAAAAGAAGATGCAACTATTCTGTGGTTCATGTGCACAAGTACAAAACGTTTAAAAGCTGAGCTTACTGTGACTCCGTAGAGCAGAGGTCTATTGACTTGCCCCATTTATCTAAATTTACTTTGCTCATTATGTGTTTTCTGTTAAGTTTCAGTTTTTGCAGAATATATGTTAGCAATTAGGCGGATTGTTTTTACCAGTGGTTTTACGCTACGGCGAATGAGAGCACCCGGAGTCAACATTTCTTCAGTTGAGAGATGACTTTTTTTTGCATGATGATTGTTCGCTGAAGACCCAAACTGAGTGCAAGAGGGGGGATTTTCCGTGTATGCTGATGTGGTGATGTCCTCTCCTGTGTGCGTGTGCTACGTTCCAGGGTCAGTTTCTGAGAACTCGGGACCAATCTAAACATCTGTTTCTCAGACAGCTTGATTGAAGGCCAGAAAGAAGCCTGGTCATTCAAGGGTGCTTGAAATGAACCTTAATAGCTTCCAGGCCTCAAGAAATCTCTGTGCTGCTGCCAGAGTTATCTGTGAAGGAGGGGGAAGAGCAGGCCTCCACTTTTTTTATGTGCCTAAATTATCCACCATCTGTAAGAAAGCTGTTGCCACATGGCCATGTAAGAAAACGGGAGGCCCTTAATGAGTATAAGTTGATTTGGGAGTCACAGAGAAGGTGGGAGAGGCTTAAGACAGAACATGCAGACCTAATGTTTCTTAAGGTTTATTTTCAATTCTGTGCACTTAAAATAAAATAAAACAAGCTATGAGGAAGAGAATGTGAACTATTTTAGAGACTGCACAGATGCATTAGTTTTATTTAAATTCCCTTTGTTTAAACTTTGTTTAAGTGACACTGGTGGAATTTGGAGTAGGCATTGTCTTTAGCTTTTTACTGCTCAGGAATTGGTGCTTTCAAAAATAGCTTGTATTAGTGCTGTAGTATTTCTTAAAATTGTAAGAAAATGGGAACTATTTTTTTTTCTATTAGTGTATCGAAAATGTTGTTTAAAAATGAACTTCCAGCTGTGTTTATATTCTGATCTACCTTCACTCTGCTATCCACAGATGAAATCGTGCATTTTTACAATATATCTCACTCTATCCCCTTGAGAAGATGGTGTTTGTTATTTGGGACCTTCAGTATGAAAAAGGAGACACTGACAGACCAGAGAGTCCAGCGGAGGGAGGTCTGACAAGGGGGTTAGGAGGGCTAAGGAAGTAGAGTTTATTCAGCTTGAAAGGAGAGGCACGAGGGGGATTCTTAAAGCTTGTTTTCGGCTACCTAATGGGTGTTTGCAGAGAAGGTGGAGCTGTGCTCTTTTACAGTGAGAAGAGACAAGAGGCAGCAGTTAAAAGTCACAGCAAGGGTAATTCTAATTAGATTGGGGGGAATAATTGTAAGAAGAGTGATCAAGAGGTAAGACAGGTTGTGGAGAGAAATTGCATCATCTCTGGCCTTGGAGATCCTCAAACTTTGACCGAACTAGACTCTGAGAAATCTGACCAGACCAGAGGAGGAGTTTGCACAAGTGACCTCCACAATCTTTTCAAGCCTAAATCCTTCTGTGATTCTTGGTGGAGGCATTTTTAAGTACATGGGAAAGTTTTCTAAATACAAATATGAGAAGTTAGACATGTCTACCAAAGTGATGTCTCCTGATTTGTAAAGTTAATAGCTTGTAGTCTGTTTTGAAAAAGGAGCTAAAGGTGTAGAGAACAAAGATTTTGTGGATTGTTTTGGGGCTGCTTTGCCAGGTCATAGATCGTAAGGCTGTCCCTGGAAGGCTTTGGTTTCTGTAACATAAGCGCAGATACAACATGCGAAGGAGATCATTGGTGTAACACACTGGGTACCTGGAATTTCTTCCTCTTCCTGAAAGCTCCCAACATACACTGGAGTTGGCGTTACTTACAGAAAGGGTATTTATTTTCAGACCAGCTGTCACGATTCCGTAGTAGTTTGTCAAAATAAGGTTTAAAAAGGAGGATCAATAATAATTTTAACCTTTTCTAGAGTGTTTTGAAATAATTTTGTAACAGCAGATGCGGAGTGTGGGTTAAGGTTGAAGATTTTGGATCTTGGCTTTCAAACAAAGTTATAAGTTTACAAGTAGCCGCCATCTGATTTCTTATGGCAAGCTCATCAGAAGGCAGTGTTAGACGTTCAAATTTTAAATTAGATACTGATTATCAAAATGTTAGTTCTGGGAAGTAATACCGAGTATTTGAAGTAAACGGTAGTTGAATTGGTTCTACCTTTTCCTATCCCTGCAAGCCTGCAGAAATGTAAGGCCCCTAAAATTGTGATGACTAGTGGCCCTTTAAAGATGTTTTAGTGGAGGAATACCACATCTAACAAAATTTCTCAGTTGATTTTCAAATCAGTTTTTACCTGTAATTTGTAACTTTTGATAGATTTTGGAACCTAATTTCAATTTTTTACACTTTTTAAAAAAAATATTCCAAAACTGAGCTTTATAACAAGACTTCACTAAGCACAGGCTGTCTTTATGGTGTTGCTTTATTAAACACCAGGTTGAGGCACACTTCAAACGTAGATCAAATGAAGACCATCATTTGGAATCGCAAAACTAACTACTATGTAAGCTGAGCTAGTCTTCTCTGTGGTATGACTTGTCCTAGAAACTAGCAGTTGATATCAACCTTCATCTTTCTGTGACATTTGATAAGAAAACTCTTCTGTTTTTTGGTTTTATCCCTTTTCCTGAAGCCTTAAGTTAAGTTTCCGGTGAGAGTAAATGCACAGTAGAAAGCAACTTGGATTATAAATGTCTCCATTACATTTCCTTCCTTTCTCTGACAGTAGACGAGAAACTTGAGGGTAAAACAATAATAAATGATTGATACAGTTAAAAAGGGGTTAAAGCCTTAGGACTTGAGATTTCAGAATTTTTTTTTCCACCCTTTCCCCCATCCTCACCTGCTTTAGTTTATGTGTCTGAGTTTTGGACATCTCAGTGAAGCAAGCGAATTTATTTTCTCACCCAGACTACAACCTAGGTTGCCTTTAATTGTGGAATAGCATGGTCAGAATTAGTATTCTGTGGCTGTGCTGCCTTCATTTTTTATAAGTAAGTTGATGTGTCTCTGTTGTAGAGTTTTCATGTAGGAGAGACATGTTAGATGATATAACATAGTCTTTAGAAGAAATGTTTAATGCAGTCGAATTTTGTGGGATTTTTTTTTCCTTAAGAGGGGAACAACACTTAAGAGAAGTGAGAGCGGCATGATGCCTGTGAGGGTGACTGGCAGAGAGGTTGTGGAGTCTCCATCCTTGGAGATACGCAGAAGCTGTCTGGATGTGCTCCTGGTGGCCCTGTTTCAGCAGCGGTTTGGGCCAGGTGACCTGCAGTCATGCCTTCCAACCTCAGCCAGTCTGCGATTCTGTGATCTGTCACAAATTGATCTGGGGCTGTTCAGCCTGGAGAAGGGGAGACTGAGGGGAGACCTCATCGCTCTCTACAACTACCTGAAAGGAGGTTGTAGCGAGGCGGGGGTTGGTCTGTTCTCCCTAGTGGAGAGTGATAGGACAAGGGGAAATGGCCTTAAGTTGCGCCAGGGGAGATTCAGGTTGGATATTAGGAAGAATTTCTTTACTGAGAGGGTTGTCAGCCACTGGAACAGGCTGCCCGGGGAGGCGGTTGAGTTGCCATCCCTGGAGCTGTTTAAGAGAAGGGTAGATGTTGCGTTGCAGGACATGGTTTAGTGGTGTTGATAGTGCCAGGAAAAGGTTAGACTTGATGATCCTCAAGGTATCTTCCAGCCGAAACTGTTCTGTGATTTTATGATTAAACATACTGTGCAAGATTTGATAAGCTTACTCTTGCATCTGTAGTTACAAGTACATTAGAAAATCTTGTAAATGTTACAATATATGTACTAATCAATGCAGTCGCAGTACTTGGTGGCAAATCATAACTTTCTGTTCTTTAGTAATAGCTGTAGTTTTTCTGATTTTTGATGGGTGTATATTTTCAGCGTACCCTAGGAAAACAGGATTTTCTGCAGGTGTTTGCTTTTCTACAGTGTCTTAAGTTGCTAATTTTTGAAACTTGCTTCATGATATAATCATACAGTTTTGTAGAAAGACAGGTGCTTCAGGCATTCCCCCTTTTTGCTCTTGACTTTTTGTGCTTAGCTGTAATAATCGCTAATGTAATATCTTCACTTGAGAAGTGGCCACAGCATCTGAGTTATGGCAGATAAAATTGTTTTTGTTCTAAATGCTCACTGCTCCAGGACATCAGACGTTTCTTTAGGCTTGAGCTGTTCTCTTTGCATGATCTGTTTGATCATGAGACCTCAGGAACTGACTTTCTTTTATGGTAAATGTTGATAAGGACGGAAAGCATGAAACCCTTCACATTTGTCAGTGTAGTAGTATCTAAACTGTTACCTGTTTTAATTACTGCCTCAGAAAGCCTGGTCACATTGCACCTTTGTTTTTCCAAACTATGGTTACAAAGACTTCATGTGATGTATAAATAGTTACAGTAAGTTAATTTGTATTGAAGTCTTCTTATTAAATAATACCGGACATTGTATCTGGGTAGGATTTCCTTGGTAGAGAAACGATAAAATGAGCATGCCTTTTTAAGCTATGCTAATGTAGCAGTTGAGTGGTGTTGGCTAGCTATAGATATTCCTCTCATCTTTTGTTAAAGTTTCTCTAGCCTCTTAGAACTGCCCTTTTCATCATTTCAAAATACGAAAATGCGTTCTTAAGTAAAGCTTTGAAATTCAGTATAGCCTGTTGTATTTATGCTCAGTCAGCATCGTGGCAGGGCAGCACTCGTAATCCAAGAGAGGAGTGGAAGTAGAGACAGCATTGGCACAGGAGAGAAATTAATTTTAAAAGCAACCCAAAACGTTGAATATATTTTACTGTTGGTCTCTTTGCACTTAGCTTTTCCTTTCTTGAAGATGATGTAAGGAAATAGATCAACTGTACTAAAATTTAATTTTATTTACCCAGATGGTGTAATAGTCAGAAAGTGCTGGTAAGTGTTGAGCATTATACACACACACATCTGAAACCATTACTAAAGTTTACGTAGGCTTGTGCTTTGTTTGCAGCTAGATACAGATTTAAGCTGACTGTTTGATAACTCCTGTACAAACTTAATGTGACACTGTTGTATTCTTTTTGCCTTCTATTTTTGTTTTTCAAAATTGCATTAACCACAGAAGTCTAGTGTGTAAGGTGAAGAGCTTTAATGTCCTTTTAGCGTACGTTGTGGATCTTGTTTAGAAACCTGGAAGCAACAGTAAGAATTTTTTCTGTCATTTATCTTGAGAGAGTGTGTAACAATTTCTTTTTTTTAGTGTACATATACTGCGTTACTCTCCTGAAAATGCCTTCTTTTTTAATCAGTGATGAAGAGCGATACAGATACAGAGACTATGCAGAAAGAGGCTATGACCGCCACAGGACAAGTAGAGAGAAAGAAGACCGACACAGAGACAGGAGACACAGAGAGAAAGAAGACACTAGACACAAGTCATCTCGAAGGTTTGGGTTTTGTTTTTTTTAATAGGATACGAAAGACTTGACCAGTTTAAAAAAATTAAGTAAACTTTTAAAAGAACCCCAAACAAACTGGAGTTTTGTGGAAGGACTGTAAACACTTAGATGTACTACTTGGAACAGGTCTGCCCTAGAAAACGTGGACAGACAAAAAGCCATGTTGGCCCTCGGTAACTTCATGTGACAGTCTTAGCTAGTGGGGAAGAATGGTTAAAATGGTGGGTCAGAAAGAGGTGGAGTGAAGCTGACATTCAGCAGCATTAAACAACTCTTAGTCAGTAAAATAACCCTGGTGGTCACTTGATAGAAATTTAATTCATAGAATCATAGAATGGCCTAGGCTGGAAAGGACCTTAGACATCATTTAATCCAACCTCCCTGTCATGGGCAGGGACACCTCTCAACTAAAATTGTTTAATCCTTTTTAAATTGGAAATAAAGGTTAAGGAAGTCCAGCAAACAGGGTCAACAAGAATGTTAAACCATTAAGGGATGCCAGTAGGGACATGACATTATTAAAAGTATTGCTATTAGAATATGGGTTACAAATGTGAAAATAATTCCACTTTCCCAACAAAAAGTACAGGATGAGTGGGTGTATGACACCAATCCATGAAAAATTCAGCTTGGCACTGACATCCAAATAGTATATGGGTTGGAACCAGAAGCAGGTGCCAGTTTTCAAATATGAATACAGAGGCTGATTTTTTTACTACTTTCTAATTACATGTGGCCTGAAATGTCATGCCATTGTTTGAGGTATTTTTTTCTCTCTCTCTGTGCAGTAACAGCAGACGTCGTCATGACAGTGAAGAAGGGGACAGCCACAGAAGGCACAAACACAAAAAATCCAAAAGAAGCAAAGAAGGAAAAGAAGCCAGCAGTGAACCTGCTCCCGAGCAGGAGAACACTGAAGCTGCCCCTGTGGAATAGGCTTGTGTGATTTTTGCCTACTTGCATATATATTAGTGCCAGAAATAGATTACTATAAATCTTGTTATTTTTCTGGGTATTAAAATAATTTGCTCTTGATCTTGTTCTGTTAGTTTGAAATCAAAGGTTACTTTGTTTTTTCAAAAATAAAAAAAATGGATTTTTCATGTTAAGATGCCTTCACTGACTTTGTCTTTTAAGAAACAGTGAGAAAACAACTTACAGCTAGAGGCTTATGCTCTTACAATGGACGTAGGGCTTAAGTTCTTTGTATTAAACTGTCTCCTTTTTTTTCATAAGCCAGGGGGAAGGTCATTCTTTTACTGACTTTAGGAACAGTGTGCATCCACATTATTACATACCAACATCTGGAACAGTGCGGGTTTATAGCTTTGGGACTTCATGGTTGAAAAGGTCATCCTCTACTACAAGGACAGGCGGGAGTTAGAGACTTCAGGAACCTTGTACTAAGGTGAAACAAAAAAAAAATCCCACCCCAAAACGAGGGAAACTAGGAAAGGTGCTGATTGTTCTTAGTCTGATGTAATGCCGAGTGTGGTGATCGTACACTTGGTAATTATGTCTGGGTTGTGTGGGTGCATAAGAGAGAATTAAGCTGGATAATCATCCCTGCTGCTTTTCAGTGGCTTAAGAGAAAGTTCATTTTAGTCTTTGTTCTCGGGGAACAGCTGTCTTTAACATGGTAGAGATTAACAAATGTATCCTCTGCCCATTGCTGGCTTGTGAGGGGAAAAAAATAAGACATTGGAATACGAGTAATTTGGGGAGGAAGGCAAAGAACTATACTAAGAAAAGTGCGAGATTGTCTTCACGTTCAGATTTACTCCATCCAGAACAGTATCAAATGTGACTGGCATGGCGTTCCTGCAAAAATTGTAGTGCCCTGTCAGGGGGCTGTTTAGAACGCTTACGTGACACTATTAGCAGGATGCAGTGTAGTTCCTTAAAAAACAATAACGCTCTGTAAAAAAAAATCCTGTATTTTAATAGTAGTTATCAAAACATACCAGGGAAACTAGGTTATTTGGGTTTGGATGAAAATAATGTCTGTACAAGTACACAGTTACAGTTTATTTTTAATTATTTAGAAATTTAATTCACAGTTTTACAGACTAACAAACAGTACTTGAAAGTCTTGAAAATATCAGCTTCATGCTGACCATGAAAAGGTACACACAATCAAAGTGCTATTAGTGTGTTGGATAAAAACCTTCACCTGATTTTTGCAACTAGAACAATTGCAATAAATTTTTCAGAAGTTATTTAAGAATTTCTTTTTGTAAATCAAAATGAAGTGGGTGTGCAGGAGCTGCTGCTTCCTAAATTTCATTATTATTATTATTATTATGCATTAAATATATACACATATATAAAAAACCCAAAAAAAATCTTAAGAACACAGGGAAGGAAAGACTTAAGTCTGTAGCTTAAATCACTCTAAAGTGCTTTTCTGACAGGGGTCCCTGCTTTTCCTAAACTTGCCTTTTCTTGACATGCAGGTTGAAATTTCACAAACCTTTTTCCTTACTTGACCCACCCAAAAAAGCAAAGACTGATGTTCCTATTTCTTTTCTGTGTTAAATTGCTTGTCATACTCTCCATGAAGACTTGTTCTATAAAAAAGTGCCAGGCCAGGATGCAATTGTGAGAGTAATTTTTCCTTTCAGTTCTTTGAGCATCCTTGCCAAGCAGGCATGCATCATTCCTGATGTGTTCCTGCCGTTGACAGCAAGGAGGATGTCACCACACCTGAAAAGAAACAAAGACAAATAAGAGAGAAAAATTAAACAAGACGGCTTCTTATCTTAAACATTTGCAGTTGCCAATTCATGTCCTTAAGCTGGGAGAGGTAGAAATGAGTGTTGCTATTTCTCTGCTGTTTATGGATAAGGGAATAAAGCAGGTGAAAATACTTCATTTTTTTTTCCCTTACAACTTTAATTAGACATAATTGAAAGAAAGTATGATACAGTTCTTTCAAAATGTGTTCTGAACAAACTATGTTTTAAGACTTCTTAACTGATTTAAATTTGCTCCAGAATTCCTCACTTACTCTTAAATTGCATCGATGTTCTCAGGGAAGGTTTTTGGCTGGTCCCATTTTTTCTGAGCTGGTAATCTGAGAAAGCTCTGTGCTGGCATTCATGGTACTACCCCAGTAGTAACTAACTTACCTTTATTCATATAACATATGAGTAACATATTTATAACATATAACATTATCTTTATTCATATAACATAGTGATAGCTAGACATCTGGAAACATTCTGCTATGAAGGTAAATCTGTTAAAGCTCTGGACGCTTACATTTCCAGATCTGTCAGAATTAGTGCTATATCAATGAGTCCTATTTTCCCTCCCCTGCCCTGCCATTGTCTTCATGAAAAAAACTGTTTAAAAAAAACCCAACAAACCACCACACAAATGAAGTACATGAAAGACTTCCTTAAATGCTACTTTTCATTAGATAGTGGTCATTACCTAATTCTGCCATCGTTATATGCTGGTGTTCCCCCAACAATGGATTTTATAAAGAATGGTTTGTTCCCAGTATGTTCTTCATAACCTCCTACGATGCTGAAGCCAAGACTTCCAGATGTGTTTCTTCGTAATACAATTTCTTTGCAGCTGTACAAATACCTGAAACAAGCCAGTCTAATTAAAAGTCTTAGAGTTAACTTAAGATTCTGATGAATCATTAATGACGAGAAGATAAGCTTGTCCTTGCTATAATGATTGTCACAAGATTTTACAGTAAGAACAGAAAACTGCTTCTCCCTCTGTTCATCTTTTGAATATATTTTATGATACTTGTCAAAGCTGAAACAAGGACTAGGGGGAAACGAGAGTAGTAAGCTTATTAGACTCTTACACTTTGCCTGTTGCTCTGAGTACATCAATTTCAATTCCTGCTTTGTTTCTCTTTTTACCCAAGCAGGGAAAAAAAAAAATACTGTTAGTTACAGAGCAACAGATTTCTGTCCTTAGTACTTGTAACAGTCATTATTAGCAGTGTACCCAGGAATGATGGAAGAGCCTGAAAATCCTTTTGCTATTCCAAATCTGAAATTATAGGTTGGTCTACAGCAAGCGTTAACAACCTCTACTCAGAGACTCTAGGTTTCCAAGAAATGGCTGTTATATCTGTAGGAGATTAAGCAACTTTATCTTAAAGACCAATATGTCTAGCTTTTTTTTAAAAAGTTGCCAAATAATGCTTTTGCTGTGTTTCACAGCAGGATGTTATAGTAATGCTAGATTAGTCCTGC
The DNA here is from genome assembly GCF_000703405.1 of Apaloderma vittatum. NCBI lineage: Eukaryota > Metazoa > Chordata > Aves > Trogoniformes > Trogonidae > Apaloderma > Apaloderma vittatum. Next base: position 195,355 of record NW_009713103.1, on the reverse strand, counting down.
AGGACCTACAAATATTCACCTGCTGCCAGAATGGTAGGTATATAATATTTGCACAAGAATTCACAGGCTGCTAATGTGGGAAACAGGTGACATTTGCTTCTCTCCTCAGCAGCCAGGCATTATTACTTCACCATCTGTGGACTTCTTCAATGTGCAAAATCACTTAAACCTCTATGTTTGATGGTACTTATCAAGGTCATGACCAAGCAATGCTGGGATTCAGCTGTTAGCCCTATTACCTAGTGTTGATTTTTTGGGGGCAGGGGTCCTTGCTGCCTGGTGCTGTGCTCACTGCCTTAAGGACATTGCTGAAACTGAAAGGTGATCAGCTAGATCCTAATGCCATAGAAAAGAAATAGCTGGTTGGGTAAAGACACAAGAAGAAACCACAGTGAAGGCAAACAAGGCTTACATACATGCTGTGCATACAGTCTCTAAGGTGCAGTTGCACCATCTCCGTCAGCCTAGAAAGCATAAATATGTATTTGCTATCAAAGTTAAGTAAAATAGACATGGCATTACTAGTGTTAGGATTGTTCTCTCTGCCAGAGCAGAGGAAACACGTGGGAAGCACGGAGCAGCAGAGAGCAACTACTCTGTCCTGGCTCCAAACCCCTTGTGCTGCATTTTGCCTCACCGCCAGGACAGGATGTAACCTGCTGTGACAAGACAGTGGAGACCAGGAAGGCAGGAGGAGAGGTGTTGGAGTGAAGCTGAATATGGGAAAAGGGGAGGATAGGAGTTTTCCCAAAGCGTCTACATGTTTATCATCTATGGTTCCCAATGTCCAAATTGGTAATTAAATGTTTTAAGTTCCTCGAGCTAGGTCTGTTTTGCCTGCAACAGTAATGGACGAGTGGTTTCCCTGTCTTTGTTTTGACCCGTTAGTTTTCTTGCTCCTCCTATTTTTCTCTTGTCCTGCTGGGACAAGAGAGTGCTTCGCGGTGCTTCGTGCAGGCTGGCTCCAACCCATCACACTGGCCATAGCAAGAGATTGACTCTTGGTAGAATAGGAGTGGCTGCGTGGTGTTTACACCTTTAAAGTGATGTTTTCTTATCCCCATTGTGGGAGTAGCTAGCTAAGTATCACGAGGATACCACTTGCTCTGAAAAGTTAAAACCATAAGAAGCAATGCCAGCTCTGCCTGAGCAAAGAGCAGCCCAGAGGGGGTTAATTTGTTTGGGTCTGTTTGCGGCTGTGTAGTAATAAAGACAAGCTAGGAAGTGCCACAAAGAGAAAATTAAGTAAATACTTGCATCATCCGAAGATGCTTAATGTATTTGAGTAGATTATTTCTCTGCAGTAACAAAGGCACCAAGTCTGGGTGTTTTGACACAGTTAAACCGCTATAACCCGCTAAGCTGCAACAGGTCCAAGGAGAACTACCATCTGCCTTGGAAGAGATTCTTCGGCCTCTGTAAATACTGGAAAAGCTGAGGACAAGGAGTAATTGATTTGTGAACTTGCCTCAGATTCAGGATTTGAGGAGTTTAAACAGTAGTCTAGGCACAGGGACCTATCATAAGATACTACAACTAAGCATCAGTTACTAAGGCACAAGGAATTTTAAAACACCTATTTTCAAGTAGTTAAACAGACAGTTACCTGCCGCTTTACTCAAAGTGTGAGTAGCCTCATGCTCTGGAAATGAAAACGAGCCTGACTTCAGGAGGACTTCAGCAATAAGAGCTATGAAAAGCATAATTCCCTTCCCCTGCCCTGGTACAGTAGACAAGTGGCAGTAAAGTACAGTAATATTTGAGAATTGCCCCCATCAGAGCCCTGCAGCCTGAGTGGAGTCAATTTGGGGGAATTTCTGTCCTAATTCCACGTTTTACACCCAGTTCTACCCTTGGTTTGCAGAATAACTTTGGCCACCTCCTGTCTTTCTCATCTCACTTTGCAGATGAAGAAAAGCACGCGTGTGAAGTACTAATGTTTGTAAATGTTATGACAAGATGATCTATAAAGTACTTTTAAGTGCTAGCTGTGGGAAGGAAATGTGAGAGAGAGCAAAGAAAGGAGAGCAGGAAAACAAGCAAGAGCAGAAGAAACATCATGAGGCTGGGGAAACGCTTTTCACCATCTGCTCCACATTATTTCCTTTGTGCATACTTCACAACAACATTTCCCTCCAACAATAAAGGAGACCTGTCTTCCTCAGCAACAAACAAATTAGTTACCCTGAAATAAGTCTTTGGAGGGGGAGAGAATGCTTAAGGTCCTGCATAACCGTTTCCTCCCAACACCCAGCCCCTCCCCTCGCACGCAGGCCAAGTTTTGACAGACGTAAGATGCACATATGCGTCTATTTTATAACTGCCACATATTGGATTGCACTACAGAAAGAACAGAGGAGTTGTTTATGTATTATAAAGCCATGTAAAAGTGACCAAAGCCAATTTTAATATCCCACAAGGAAAGGGCCGAAACATAAGTGAGATTTGCTAATGTTACAGTTATGCAAGACAGCTTTCCTAAGGCTTTGAGCTTTAGTGCGGGAAGTCAGATAACCTGTCTGATTCTGCTGCTTCTGACTTAATGCAGAAAAAATAGTATAATTCCTACTGTTCAATATTTGTGGTTTTTTTTCTGTGCCCATCTCTGCAACACGTATGCAGTTCCTCTAAAGAGGCAAGTTCTGTGCTAATATGGAGAACAAGGCATTTGTAGTGCACCAGCTTCAAAAGTGAGGAAAGTACTTCTAGTCATGTAACCCTTATTAACCCATTAGCCTGTTTTCTACTTCCTCAGTCAGGGACAGAGGTCTGCAGACATCCTCTAGCACATCTCACAGGACCATCTTTCACAGGATTTTATCAAAGCTCTGGGTTTTTGGAACACAGAATGAAAGACTTTCAGTTTTCTGAGCCTGAGCAGCCCACACTAAATCGCAATGTCAGGCTGCCCCTGAATCATAGAATCCTAGAATCATAGAATGGCCTAGGCTGGAAGGGACCTTAGAGATCATTTAATCCAACCTCCCTGCCAACTCCCCACCTTGCTTGCTGTGAACAGATAATTGCCCTGCACTGCCATGGCTTGTCTAGAGTCACATCTTTCCCTTCTCAACAGAACTTAAAGAACCCACCATCCAGCTACCTCTTTTCTAATTGTGCCTGTTCCTGGCCTATCAATTTTACTGTCTTTTCCATTTCTTCAGTTCTTCTTATGTCCTGCCCATCATCCCAAGTACCTTGCATGACCCTGTATAATCATGATTTTGATATTTCTACTTTTCCCTCAGCTGTACCAAATGTTCTTAGACTCATATATCTTGGAGCAGTCCTTCTAGTGAATGGTTTTAATTAAGGGAGGTGAATCTTCACCATCTTGCCTCATAGTTGCACATCAGACACCTTTACCAAGGCAGACCTGTCAGATGTCTGTTTGGAGAGTAATTTTCTCAGACAGCACAAAAAGCGTCATGAGACTACTGGCAATACCTTGAGATCTAGTGGGACCTGATTCTTGCAGAAAGCAAAGAAAAAGCCAGATAGAGAAAAGTTAAATGCTCTGCCTGGGGCAAAATGAGTTAATGTGACACATCCTAGTGAGACAAATTGTTGAAGAACTTCAGGATGTCTAGCATGGGCCCTGGAGAATCGGTGCAAGAGTAAGAGGGTAAACATGCTGGGGAAGGCTGAAGGGTCTGAGCAAACCTGTTCCTTGCACACACCTATACTCAACTAACGAGCTACCCATAAAGGTGTGGTGTGCCTTGGTTACTGTCACATCTAATCACTGCTGGTCCCTGTCCCTGATGTTCAGTGCAGCGTACCAGCTCAGCATACTAATTCCCTACTTTTCTTTGGTGGAGAAGGGCTGCGCTGTGCTCTGTGCATGGTGTCACAGCTGGGGCCAGAGTTACAATGAACGCCTGTCTTCAGCCTTGCCCACACTGGGGCTGATTTTCCTTCAGACCAGATGGGTGCGAATGCTTTCACACACACAGCCTTGGGAGGAAGAGGGGGGAATAGAGTGCGCTTAGAGACTTCTTTTAAAATGGGAAAAACACCTTTTCTTCCCAAATAAAAAAGTGGAACTGACTGATGTGAACCCTGGATGCAAGCCTACAGTGCTGTGGAGCTCTGTCCTTCATCCCTGTCACCTCACTGAGGACATGGGGACTTCAAACAGCTGTAAGTAGATGATGACCAGGCAGCTCAGGTTTTCTATACAGCCCAATGAAGGCGGGCTCAGGGCAGGTAGAGGTGGGGTGCAAATTTCTCAGTCCATCTAGCAATGGATGGTGATTGAAGGCACCAGTAAGCATTGCAGATTGCTGCACCCATAATGCCTCTAGTCTGCTTGCTGACTCTGCTGGGAGAATTAACCACGCTCCAGTGCCTTCACAATGCTTGATCAGTCAAGCTCAGGGGTGCAGAAGCAGTAAGCAGGAATGAGGACCTCCCTGTCTGCAGGGAGACAGGGTGAGAAAATTTACCTTTGCCTGGGGTAGCCAGTTGTGGGCCATCCATTTACTGCTTTTCTTTTTACTGCTTTGCTTTCGTAGCAGTAAAAATGCAGTCCTCTCCACACGAGGAGGAACCCACGTTTCATCTGTGGCTGACAGACACACAGCCTGCCTGCTGCTCTTGCAATGCTTCAGCACGTTACACAGTCATTAGCCTCAGACCAAGCCCCAAAACACATCTGGCCCTCAGCAGACCTTCCTGCAAGGTGAATGAGCTCAAAACAGCTCAAGCCAGAAGGAGGGAAAGCATCTAACCTGCTATGCAAGACTGGGAAAAGAAGACCCCTGAAACTATGCTTAAACGAAAAGCTCACCTGTTCCACAGACTATCTTTTCATGCCCTCCTGTAAAAGGAGACACGCTGAACTGTTGCCAGGGCTAGGAGTATGGGCAAAAGTAACTTAATGCCTTGAAACTGAATACCAGTTTCAACTGTATGACGCTAGCTTCACACATTCACAGGTTCACAACATGTCCTCATTTAATACCTTACAAAATGGTGCTGAAGCTGCAAGTATGTACCCTGCACACCAAGTGTGTTTAAGAGAAGTTAACTGAAATGACATCACAGCTGCTTCCTGTGTATGACAAATAGACTTCTCTCACTCGGAGGTGGGGTTAAAAGAGGTGATTCAGAGATACTGGCCAACTGCACACACTTTGCAACATCTGGGCAAAGTCAAACAATTCAGCTGGATTTGGCTAAGGGGAAGGTCTGTCCAGCTTGAGAGCTGCAGGAGAGGCAGCTCTGCCTTCTGCAGGGTGGTCAAGCCCACAGCTCAGCTCAGCAAACTCCTGTATCCCTGCAAGATTTTCCTATGTATTTTCAAGATTGGAACAGTTCAGGATCCTTTCCTCCTTTGCAAGGGGATCTGTGTGTCTATTTTTCCATGTACATATACCCATTTACAAAAGAGAGGTATTCAGAATCAAGTCTGCGACAGAGCCTGGATTTAATTAAGATGTCAGTGCAATGAATCAAGCCAAAAGAAAGAATTGCCAGAAAATACAAATCTTTCCTCCCACTCCCCTTCAGCCAGAGGATGCAATCTGTGGACTTACCGTGGCAGCCCCAGCCACATGACCCAGGAAGGTGACCACTCGCTGCTTTCCGAAATTGCCTGCGTGGCCTCCGGGAAAGGCAAGCAGCCCCGCTCCTCCTGGGCTTCACATGCTCTCATCTCCAGGGCTTTGAGCACCACCGACGAGTTGGTGTTTTTCAGCAGGGCGACGGCCTCGCTCCGGCTGACCCCTGTCAGGTCAATTCCATTCACATTCAGGAGGATGTCACCTGAGACCGATAAAATGGATGATAAACAACCTTGCAAGAGTTTCCCAGATCCCCACCCCCATGTACAAGCGAGTCAAAGCCACAGGCAAGAACTTGCTGCCTGATGAGGCTGTTCATTAATCCTGTCATTTAACATGCATGTGAAGCATATGCTAGTAAACATTCCACAGGCATGAGGGAAGGGGCTAGATCCCTGTACAGAGGAGCATCACCAGGCTGGACGGAGGCTTTGTCATGTTACGTCCTGCACCTGGAGCCAAATGGCACAGCTGGGGTCCTGCTGTACCAAGGAGCTTTGGTACGGGCACCTGATGCTAATCCAGGTCTCCAAAGCCCACTCGCAGCTAACAACTTTTGTACTCGACCTGAAAAACCTTGAAACCTAAAAGTGCAAAGGTGGTTTTCTCCCAGCGCTCCCTAAGCCAAGGATGCCGCTCCAGTTGGCTCTTTGTAAAGTTTACTGAGTGGAATAACGTATTATTATTTTAATGTTAATGCCCGTTTGAATGGCTGCAAGCCAAAACATCTTTCTGCATGCCTTATTTATAATGTAGGCACAGCAGCTTCAGAGAAAAATGCAAAGATGACCTCAATTACTACAAGGAGAAGAAAGAAGACATGGTTAATGCCATGCAAGCGGTCATGGCGCCAGGTGCTCTGCGCCCCTCTGTAACATGCTCCAACACCAGAGCTTTTTCCTGGGTGCCCTCTGTGCTTGGCCCGTGTGCAGGCCAGCCCAGGCAGCACGACGTGAACATCACCCTCTTTTTGTGGTCTGCCTCGATGAGACAGACAACAGCCCAACAGCTGCTCTAAACTGTGGAGGCTTAAGGCGCTGTTATAACATCACGTATTCATTTGTTTCTAATTTTATCAAATTAACTAGGCTGAATATTCCATGCTGCCTCAAAATGAATATTTTTTTGGAAAATGTATCCCACTGAGACGCAGTCATTTCCCAGCAGGAGGAAAGAAGAAAACTGCTGGTTTGCTCCCGTTGTCCTGTTCTTAACGTGAGTTTTGAGGGGCAGCCGCAGCTCCCACGAAGGGGAGTTTCCCACACACCCTGGTGCCAGGCGCTGTGACCCAGGCTTGTGGGGCCCAGCTGGGCAGCAGCTATCTTGCCCCACTTTTGGGTGCCTTCACTTCCCTCATAGCTTCTGGGAAGTGACTGGGCTGAAGCTGAGTGCAGGGGATGAAGGGCAAGGGAATGGGAAGCTGTGTGGTTGCTGGATGCAGGGTACTGAGGTACTTGGCTCTTGGAGATGTAACATCCTGAAAACTGAGAGTTTCACCACTCTGCTACGGCCTATGTATTCATGCAAAACCCACTGATAAAGTGTGCTCCCTCTCTTACTGCCAAAGGGTATTCATGCAGAGGGGGAGAAGCTATTAATTTTATCACTTTGTCACATCAAGAGCCGAATGGAGTTACAAAGGAACATTTCTAGACATGATACTGAGCCACAAGGCACTAACATTGCTTCATATATGATGGGAATTCTGCTCATTAGTACTTCTTTCAAAGCCACGAATGACATGACAAACAAGCACAAAAATTTACATTAAAAACCACGACGGCTGCACAATGAAGATTTCAGTAGTTACGAGATAGTGGTGCAAGCTCATTTTCCTGTGAAAAACAGCTTATTTTTTTTTCCTGCCAGAATATGCCTACATCCCACTCCACAGAGATGGTTACTGCTGGGTATTAGACCTTTTCTAGCAGCTAACTTGAGAGCCTCCGATCTGACGCATCCCAAAATCTACGAGGTGACTGAACATGTCACGGTGTGCTGCTCCTCCCCTATCCCTCCGTTTTTTCAAAGGAAGCCTTTGAATTAAAGCAAGCTTTAAAGAACTCCTCTTTTTACCTGTTTTTATCCTGCTGTCTCTGCTGATAACTCCTCCAGGTTCAACACTTATCACGTAGATAGGCAAATCCCATTCCCGGTTAGATGCTCCGCCTGCCACAGTCATTCCCAGCGATTCTGTGTGATCTTTCCGGACAGCCACCACCTTCTCGTGACAGGTGACGGCGTGAAGGGCACTCTGTGATGAAGAAAAGAGCAACGACAAAACACAGTGGGTATGGAGGACTTTCCTGACACCTTCAGAGTTTTTTACCGAAATGGGTATTTGTTGAGGGAATACCAAAGCACTTCACAGCCGCTTGCCACGCCTGGCCAGATGGCAGGCGTGACTCTCTCCAGGGCTTAGGCATCTGCAGAGTTAGAGCCACCTCCAAGATAATCCCTGCTTTATTAAAGTCAGGCACTGCTCCTGCCCAGATCAGAAGTGGTTTAGTGCTGAGAGTTTGAAATGAAATAAAGCAGGTCTTTGAAATGTAAATAAGGAAGCTGCTTTGGTTTTTTTCCTTCTTTTTTCCTTTTTTCTTTCTTTTTTTTTTTAAATATATATTAGTTTCACCAGTGGTCGTAACTTCTTTGACTGTCAGGTCATAGTCCTTATCTTGCTGCTTGCAGTGTGAATGTCATCTATATAGTCAATGAAAAATGGTCCACCTGGATTAAAGAATAAAATCCTTGGGGACAGATTAGAAGACACACACTTCATTTGCTCTTCCAGATTTCTATGGTCTTGTATAAATTACTGGTGGGAATACACTTGAAGAATATGTGTTTCTGTTCAGGAAAACAGAAGGACACTTATAGAGGGAAGAGCCAACAGCTTCCAGAGGGCTCTTTCTAGTGCTTGTGCTTAAAATGTCACTTTGGGACAGTCACATGTACTGTCTGAGGACAGTTACCACCTTATTCCACTCTCTGAATGGGAAATGTTACATACACGCCGCTGGTCATGCAATAACTCATGTATGAGTGAGAGTAAAACAAACCTACAGACAACCTGGGGATGGAGAGGCAACACAAGCTTCAGTGAAACTGAAAATGCATCTAGCGCTTAACAGAAGAGAGAGTTTGAGAGAGAAGGATGCTTCTTCAGAAAAACTCGATTTAAACATTAATAGCTGTGCTTCTAGCATCAACTCCTGAAGGTCCCAGCCCCTCTTGTAGGAACAGCACCATCCTTTCCAGGCTCGTACGTAGATAAAATAGCATGCTGCTAAATACATTTCAAATATATATTAAAACCCCCCTCAACCTTCTCATTTACAAGTCTGACCTCACATTTATAATATGCAAAAATAATCTGCAAAACTAATTTAATGCCATATTAATCTCTTCTTAAAAATCTGAGATGCTACAAAGACATCCTGCCTTGATTCCTGGGCCAGCAGCTCAGAAAGTGGAGCAGGTGAGTCCATGGCTGCTCCTGAAATGATGGACGGACGGATGGATAGATGAAAGAAGACAGTGGCAAGAAGTTCTTAAGGTAGCAGGGCAAGCTCTGTCTCCATTTTGTGAGGTTTTTTTAAAAGAATATTTGTTTGACCCAACTCTGCATCAGGCTTTCTGTGATGCAACATCAGCAATGAAACCCAGCTTAGCAAAAGATCTCTAGATGCTTGAGCAGAGGAACAGTAGCTGCCACAGAGCTCCAGGAACAAAAAAAACCTAAAGAGCTCAGTGGACAAGGTCTTCTTGTAGTCACCAGGGCAAAAAACAGACTGATACCATGGTCTGGACATCTCACATCTGATCCACACAGAGCACAGGCACTTTGTGAAAGTAATTGTGCCTTTGGCTTGTCAATGAACCTAAAAATTGCTGAGGGTTTTACAACACTTCCTTTAAAAAAAAATTTAAATGCTTTAGTCCAGATAATTTTAACCTTCCACCTTTGTCTTTAAGTTGTAAATGTTTTAATTGTAGTTCCATCTTTGGGCTAACTAAACTTAATGTTTCACCCATGTTTGTGCAAAAACATTTTCCTTTTTCCCTTGGAGAAGAATGGCTTTTCCATCAGGAAAAGGCCACTCTCTGAGGTGCGTGGGAAAGACGCACTACTAATTTTCACAGAAACATAATCTGAAATTTTGCAGCAAAACATGAAATTTTCAAGAGACTTGCAGCTCTGAGTGTTCAGAGTCCAGTTACTTATGCAGTGTCCATCATATCTCAGAAAAAAAAAACAAATTAGCTGATAAAACAGGAAATATTCTGTTTTTGAGGAATCATCACAAAGAGAAACAGATTTCAAAGCAGTGCTCAGTAACAAATTGCCCTGTTACATTTCGATGAAGAATCATAAAAGTACTGGTACGTGTGCACTCCAACCATGTAGGACAAGTTTGCCTTTGAAGCTACTCTTCTACATGTCATGTTTTACATGGTTGCAGATAGAAAGCAATTGGGGCGCCTCGGCCGAGGCAAAGGCAGTGATGAAAGGAAAGTAAAGCCTTTCTTCGTAAACACAAGTAGAAATTTCTTGGAGGTACAATTGATAATGAGTAACCTAGTTAAAAGGCAGTGTTTATCAGTGTCTGCATTTCAATGCATTCTCTTCTAAACAATTGTTCTTTTCTGTCATTTTGAAATGACCTTGGAGGTCAGGAGAAGAAAAACATAGCAGTTCATCTCATCCTTTTTTAAATTTTTTTTTCTTTTCTGTGTATTTACTGGAAAATAAACATTTGCTGCAGATTGTCACAGCATCAAAGCCGTGACACGTGTCTTGCAGGCAAAAGGCATAGCTGTGTCTGTTTGGAAAATATACTGCACCTGAAGGCTAACCTGCTCGCACAGTGAGAAAACATCACCCGCTCAAGAAACAGGGTGACGGATTTGTTTTAAGTACTAGACAATGCGTTAAAATGGAGTAAGAAAAGAGTTCCAAATAAAAACAAGTGCTATTTAATTAATGGCAAAGCTCCCTCTGACTTCAAAGAAATCGAATCTGGCCTGTTTATGCGTTACAGCCCAGCTTAACAACCTCAGCTGCACAAGAAAACGTTCCTCACATCTCCCTTCTGAATCCAGGCAGCAGCCAGAACAGTTTGGGCTGTGCCTCCCGTATCTTCACACACAGAAAAGCGGCTCAGTGAGAGCCTGTGAAGGACAGATCTCCAGGTGTGCCACACACCCGGCATCACCAGAGAAGGACGTAGTCACTACAGACCATTGTCCTCTTTCTCCAGTGCCTTGTTGGCCGTGTGGCTGATTGCCATTGGCATCCACCTGAAAGAGAGCCGCTGCCTCCTCGTGTTTTCCTGATGAAGGCAGGCTGTCACGAGGGCAACAACTTGGCTAAAAGTGGTTCCTGAGCCGTCGAATGAGCAAGACGGCTGCTGGAAGCTAGAGTTAATTCTTGGTGCTGAGAACAGCCAAGACTTGCGAGGAGACTTCAGCCCACGTTTACACATGTGCTCTACCGTGAGAGCTGCTTCCCCTCAAAGAGAGCATTCCCTGCTACACATTCTCCTCCTACAGTAAGCTCAGGGGGCAAAAAACAGCTTAAAATTAATCAGAATTCAAGTCAGTTAGCAATCTCTTTATCAATCATGGGTAATAAAATAATCCCACTCATGAGAGCAGGTAGCAGACTCATCAAACATAGGAAAATCTCCTTGACAGTAGAGTCCAGCCAACAAGCCTTGCTTTGGTTTTGAGCAGGAGCATGTACGTCTTTTTAAAAACAAATAGCATTTTAAGTCTGCCAAAGCCTAGAGTTTAATGATCTTGAGTTGCAAATAATATTCAACTAAACCTTCAGCAAAAAAAGCCTGAGAAATTCAAACTGACACACTCATACTGTATAAAAGGGCAAGTAACACTCCAGTAATGATTGTATCAGACCAAAAGCCCACAGTGCCTGAAGCTTATCATATCCACTGGCTGTACTGATCTCCTGATCTATTGCCAGAGCATTTTCTCTGATACAAGTCTTCCACTGCACACACATAAAGCTGAAGGGAGACAGGAACTGCTCAGAATATTCTCTTTTTTGGCTGTGATCTTCCCTGGAAAGTGCCCAGATAGTGGCACTGGACAGAAGCCTACAGCAGCACACCCACATGTGCTTATGTAGCACCCATCTCTAGTGGCAAACTGGAAAACCCTCTAAAAGCTGTGACCTATCCAACAAGGTTGGATAGTGAGAGGATGAGGGGTAATGGTTTCAAACTGAAAGAGGGTAGGGTTTAGACCTGATATTAGGAGGAAATTCTTTACTGTGGGGGTGGTGAGACACTGGAACAGGTTGTCCAGAGAAGTTATTTATGCCTACTCCCTAGGAGAGTTCAAGGCCAGGCTGGATGGGGCTTTGAGCAACCTTGGTCTAGTGTAAGGTGTCCCTGCCCATGCAAGAGGGGTTGGAACTGGATGATTTTTAACATTCCTTCCAACCCAAACCATTCTATGATTAGTCTTTAAAGGACTGTTGCAAAGTCAACATTGGCCCTTCAATCTCACAGCTACACAAATTAATCTTGGATTTACCAAGAATTCCCATCTAACACCTCTACGCACAGGAAGAGAAAATGAGGATCTAGGGCAGTTTATGGAAGACAAGTCATGTTCTCAGATAATCCCATGTGGTATCAATTAATCAGATCAACATGGTAGAGTTAGCAGGTGCCTGGAGCTTCACTAGAAACCATACAGTAGCTACACAAGTTAATTGCTATCCTACACATATCTCCCTAAGGAAATCATTACTTCATTAGAAAGTAATGCCTTGCAGATGCACGATTAGTTGGGCACTATTTGCTACTGGGTGGTAGATACCAAACATGAGTCTGCTCTCTGGTTTAACTCCTGCTGATCCAGTCTCACCTAACATGGACTGTGATTGTGACTTCATGGAAAAGAAAAACTAAAAATAGATAAATAGACATTAGTATACTTTTTTTTTTTTTTGCATATAAACCCACTGAATAATGTAGGTTTTTTAAAAAAGAAAAACTGAAAAAAAAAGGGTATCTTTAAGTGTTTTTAAAATGCAGAGCCAGGCTTCTCTCCTGGCTGACAGCTGTGCACCCAATCTGACAGCTGGTTCAGCCCAAAGGTCCCTTTAAGGACACATCTGGCTGCCCATCAGGCAGGATGGATTTAAACCAGCCTTGCCTGTCCACCTCTCTGATGCACCCCTGGCATGGGTAGCAAGGGAAGCTCACAAGGGTTTGCATTAGTAGCAACACAGAGAGATTAATGTAAATTAGCCAGGCACGTGACTTTAAATTTACGGAAATACAGAAATTCAACTCCTGCAAGAACGTAATTTATTCTCTCTATAAGGACAAAGAATAACGTTGAGTATACTCAGAAAAGGTGTCTTCAAACCTCTTGCTGCATTGGTTTTGACTTCAAAATCTCATATATTTGGCAATAAGAGTCTCTCTGCCTTATGCATAGAGCATATTGCAAGCCTAAACGCACTGAACACACGTAACAGAGGAGCAGCTGGAGACACAGCCTGGGGACAGAGGGATGAAGCCATATCCGGGCAAAATGATTGCTCTGTGTCATGTGGCCCTGGGTCAGGTCCAGCTGTGCTGGGCATTGCCAGCCCTCACAGCACTTGTCCCAAGTGAGCACCAGGTGCTGCCAGAGCAAAACTAACAAATTTTGGGTCCAAAGCTCCATAGAAAGTCATCATGCTCGCAGCAGCTGTGGAGACCACAGTTGCCGTCTGCTGCTGAACTGCCAGCCGGGTCAGAGCACGGGTATCTTAAGAACCGATCGACAGACTAATAATTACAGTAATTTTCGAGCAGCTTATGAGAATCTCTCGGGCCAGTGCATGAAAGCTTTTTGCCTGAAGACTTTGCTCCAGATGGAGAAACTCCAGATAAGCCTCTTATTTTTGTTGGAGCTCACTGCCCCATGCTGGCTTGCACCACCGGTGAGGTCCATGGTCACAGCCAGGCTGCTGTGTGCACGTCAAGCCCCCTGCTCCACCACTTCCCCTCACCTTCTCCTTCCTTCCCCACCCCATGCAGAAGCAGTATACAAATAACGAGGGGCACACTTTTATGTTTCCGTTGCAAAATAAGACGCGCTTCTTTTGGCGACAGAAACCAAAGGTAACATCCCAATGAGACACTAAAACATTTTAGCTGCCCTCCCAGTCCCCTGTCCCACAGACAGCAGAGAAACCACGTGGGT
>NW_009713103.1:126036-181528 GCF_000703405.1 Apaloderma vittatum | reverse complement strand
TCCCCTGGCCCGGGTGTGCCCCCGCAGCAGGAAAGGGTTGGGGGCTGGCACCACTGTAATTCCAGCCTGTCTCCTGTAGGATGTCGGGGGTCTGCTGCCTGGTCTGTCGCAACACGACAAAGTGAACTTGCTTCTCACTGGCCTGCGGGAGGAGGTACAGGGTGAGTCCAGCACAATAAACCCCTGCACTTCAGCCCCAGAGGATTTAGAAAACACGAGCCCCATTTCTGCATCGTTTGGATTTCCCCAGTGAAGCAGTTGCAATGACATAAAGCAGTAGCATTAATTCAGGTCAATAAAGACCATAAAAATTTACTGCCAACTACTTAATGTTTCTCTTGAAAATTTGGGGTTAACTCTGGAAAAAACCTTTCTTATCTGTCCCAAATTTGTCTGGAGGCAGTGATCAACCATCTCATGCATACCTGTGCAAACCACCAAAGAGCAGCAATGCCGCCTGCCCGAGAGAGAAACAGATGAGCAGGGCTACTACTGCCTAATGGGAACTCTGAAAAAGATGCAGTCAGCCCTGTAAGGAGGGATGTGCTCCAGCCTCCGCTGATGAAAGTGGGAAATAAACAATGTAACTGGCTTCACCTGCACGCAATGAGCATGACAAATGTAAGGCGGCTTAAAGAAAGGGATGTGCAACTGTTTTGGGAAGTAAAATTCTACTGCACCAGAGCACAGAGAAAAAAGGAGGTCACAAGCAAGCACAGAGTAAGGAAGTTTAGAATGAGAAACTAGCCTGAACTCTCACTCTAGGAACAGGAACTGTAAAAATAATTAATCCAAAACAAGCTCAAAATGCTTCTGGGCTTTTTTCCACAGCACAGTTAAAATGCTTATGTGTTTTGTGCCTGAGAGATGCTGCAAAGTTTCTACTGAGTTACATTTGCTCATTATTTTTAATGTGTTCTCTCTGTACCAGATATTAGTGTTATTAATTCTGTGTACAGGTGAATTTTTTCTGTCTTGTTGAACCAACACTGTTTTCCTAGAAGCTCATATGAATCTCTTCAAGACAACAGTGACACAAAGATAGAGAGTGAGCAGGGTTCAGCTGAGTAAATCAAGGATGTCTGCCATGAGGGCAAACCATCATAGTGATCTGAAATATAAAAATAGCCACAATGCTGTAGAAGCATACTTGGAAGGTGGGGGAAAAAAAATAAATAATAAATTAATCCTCTAATCCCCTTCTCTCTAGGCTAAAGACCCTGCTGTTGTGGCAGGCAAGAGGAGCTTTTAAGAGCGGTCTTCAGAGAGACTTCTGCCTGCTTGCTCGCAGGTTATTACTGAGGAGCTGGTCAGTATCTAATGTGGAGCCCCCTGCAAGAACATCTGGAGGTCTGCTCTCCCTGGGGTTGCAGTAGCGATGCTTGTTGGTAGCACGGCCCTGGGGGCATCAGACCTCCCAACTCGCTTGCTGGCACGCTGACGTGCCCTGCTCCCTGGGGAGAAGCTCCAAAGAAAGCTGGCATTGGACAAGCGGCTGGAAACCAAACCCAGATCCAGTTGCACTATTGAAATCAAATCTCCTGCAGACAATTAACAGAAGCCAGAGGAGGCCCCTGGGATTTTTGGGTTTTGTTTTTTGGTTTGTCTGTTCTGGAGCTGGATTCAATAGTAGTAGCTGAGACTTAAAAAATGCTTTTGAAAAACGTTGCTGTAGTTAAAAAGAACAAAACAACTTACCTCTCCTAAACCTCCAGCTTTAAGACTGAAATCTGCATATTCAAGCTGTGCTATTTCCAAGGAAGCTGATATCTAAGTAAAATCTGTGCACTTTGTTACTTTACCTATGTCTTGGGGGATTCTAGTTTTTTAACAAGAAACTCAAATCTCCACAGCTTCATAATAAATAATTTGGAATGCAAACACATATTTCACAATAACTTTCTAGGTATCTTTACTGGATTTGTTTTTATGGAACATTAATTCCTGTACTATGGACTCAACAGGTACCCAAAAGTAGAATGTTGTATCTTGGTGGAAAGGAAACCACCCTGGTACCTAGTTTTTAATATGACTGAGATGAAATTGAACAATACAAGAATAAACCTCCTAAGGGCACATGGCTCCATGAAAATCCAGTTTTCTCTAAAACAAACAACTTCATCTTACGCAACTTCTCTTTAAAACTCATCTGCTGCCACATGGTAAGTATCAAAGCTGGTTATTTAGAGGAAGGTTGTAAATGTGATTAATTCTTGTCGAATGACTAGCAAAAGTTCAACAAGAGTTTCTATTGCAATGTCATGTTTGTCTTCAGGTCAGTAAAGTTGAGTAATTTCTTAGAAGTCTGAAGAGTTTTACAAAGTTATCCAAACAACAAGACCAAATTTTGTATTTATGTACTTCCATGCAAAGCTCCACTAACATTTCTACTGATCACAGTATTAATTCCTGCTTCATTCTGATCCCTCCCTCTAACCACTTTTTTCCCTCACAATTCATTCTCTGTATTTTATGCTGAAGTGAGAATTAAATAAGTGAGGTTAGCTCTGAGACCGAATGCAAGTAAAGGCTGAAACAATTTACTAGAATTCAAGTTTGTGTTTCAGCCAAAGCAAATCAAGCAGGGAGGCAGAGACATGGTGGTAACTTCCGAGCATCTAGTAGGCAGCTGCATCTTAAAAAAAGGTGTCAGCGCTGCTCTCGGCAGAAGCTGCCCCATCTCTTGCAGCAGAGATGGGGCATGGATGTGCTCCACGTCACGACTGGCTTTCTGCCGGCAGTGGTTGTCATGATGGAGAGGGTGTCACGCGCCTGTCACAGCTGCTCCGAACCTTGGCAGTGGAAAGAGGGAGAGAGGAGGGTGGACATCTGGGGCAGTAAAGTCTGGCTCAACCCGTGCAGCTCGGCTTGATGTGCTTGCATGAGCACCCACTGATCTGCTACCTTGTTCTTTTTCTTGTCACTCCCATGGAAAACAGATGTGGAATGTCACGTTATTTAGATTGAATGTGCCACATCTGACACAAGGCCATGACTAAAGATGACACGACAGATGGGAAGCAGCAGACTCCCAAGTGTTACGATGTGTGCACATTCCTAATTAGCACTTACGCGTCTTCTTAATTTCAGTTCTTGTGACTGAGCGTATAAACAGCCAGACACCTAATCTAGTGATTAAGAACTGCTTCACATATGCTAATGTATAATTGCTAAAGGCCTGAAGAACCAGGTTCATCACAGTTATTTGTTATTTAGAAGTCAAATCTAATCATTCCACAGAAATCTTATGTTGTCCCAGCTGTGCTTGGCCTAAAAAGCCACCACCACCTTCTAGTGAATCTTAGTCCTGTTTTTAAAGAAACTAATGGTGTATTTGAAGCTTCCACCACCATTAATTTGAAGACCTCAGTGGACTGTGTGTGACACATGCTGAGGTCTCAACAGGCAGGATACTGTTGAGAAATCACAGGACACAGTAAAACATCCCTTCGTGTAAGGAGCAAATGCAAAACATTTGTGGCTTCAGTATAATGGTTTTTCCCTGACATAACATGGAAACAGGAAAAGCAAATGATAATTGATGAAAAAACATGACAAAAAAGATACAGGTTCTGGGAATTCTGCATTAGACAAATGTGAATCACAGAGCTCACATCAATGCGATGTAATCCTGGCTGTTCGGAAACCTGAGTCTCCCCTTTGATGGGCATGTTGTTTAAATTCTCAGGGACTGGTGTGCATTTCAAGCATTATTATAAATAACACCCATTCCTTGGAACCCAATAAGAGCTTTAGTTGCGTTTTTAAACACTTGTGTGTGAATGGTCTCATTAGTCATTCTTTCCATTTCATCTCTAGGCTGCATGTGTTTCTTGCTTATGAGGAACTGTTGCCTCCTTTTGCAACCATAAAGAACTGTTCCAAGAATACCAATTTTTTAGAAAGGTTTTCATTTGAGGCTTGTTCCCCTCAGATAATTTAAACCTCCCTCCCTGCTGCCTTCTGCTCCCAGTTAGTGAGCTACATAAAGTAATCCAGAAAGATGCTGGACCAGAATTTCAGCTACAGGCATTATGCAAGGGGACGCCATTTTCTTTACCTATGCTATAAACTTCTCAATAAAAGTTGACTACAGCCAACTGTGAATCTGTGCTACAGGAGGAATCCTTTCCACAAAATTCATGGAGTCAAGTGCTTCTTTCAGTCTGACTCATGTTATCCTGATTATACCTGTCAGAAAGGGGAGGCATCCAGCCTGATTTGACACCTTGTTATCGAGGCACACAAAATTCTTCAACATGTGAACGCTCTGTATGCCTCCAAACAAAATGTAAAATTGCACAAGTATAATAACTGCTATAAATATGAGATAAAAGCAACAAAAGATTCTTGGCTTTGCTTTTTAGGTTGAAGTTTTCTGAAAATACACACTGTAAAGAAAGAAAACAAACAAAAATGCTTCTGGACGAGAAATTAGGCAGAAGCTGACTGATTTTGTAGCTGAGAAAGGCACAGGGTTTTTTCCTGATACTTTTGTGGTAAGACTGTTTAATGCATTGCAGAGGCACCCCTTTAGGTCTCCACGTAAGTCTAAATAGAAATTTGTAACAACTACGGATACAGATCCATTTTTTTTTTCAAAATATCTGTATTTCCATATGCTGGAGTTAGGTAAGAAATATCTACAAGGTGCAGAGCACCTTCAGTCACAAAGTACACCCATGGGAAATCATCGAGTCTGAGGGGATGATGTCCATCCTGAATCATGCCATCCATTGCTTGAGACTGCTCTGGTTGCTCCAGGGCTGCACCAGGGACCACTGTGGCTCCTTCTGAGCTGGCAGAGGCAGGACCCAACTGGACCCAGAGCTCCCAGGGTGCAGACTGGCCTGCCTTTAGGCAGATGGCATCACTCTGTGGTGATGCAAACACTATATGGATGTTTATGTTGATCTGTACGTTACAAAGCCTGATGGTAGCAGGCATCGCTGCGAGAGTCCACACCCACATTCACCCATGTACCCGCAGTAAATCCAAACTGCTTTTAGAGGTGTAAATTCCCATCCGAGATTGACACATCTCTTTCCCTCCCTCAAGTACACACTCTTTAAGTTTGGCCCCTGCTGGGCAACAGATGGTGAAAATACACTGCTTGGTTTTTGCAGAGTTCAGAAACCAGGGTCAAAGTGGTGGTGACAAACCTGTATCAGCTGGGCTGCGCTCTCTGGACTGCCGTATCGATGGTCGTGCCCATTGATGGCCAACACCCGGTCGTTCTCCTGAAGCTGTCCGTCACGGGCCGCCACGCCACCTTCTAGCAAGTTGAAAATAAATACCCCCGGTTCATCGGCCTTGCGGACCAGCTTTATTCCCAGCTGCTCATCTGGACTGCTTTTGTTTAGGACAACGTGGAAACTGTCGTCCCTATTGCAGTGAGCATCAAGAGAGAGTCCGCTGTTTCGGCATCTGTACCGCTGCTCCCGGAGCACTGTCAGTCGGAGCACATGGCAGGGTTGCTTCAGGATTGACAGGGCGTAGTTGTGAGGCACATTTTTGATGTCCATGCCATTTACCTGGAAGAGGGGAGCATAAATCAGCAGCAGGAAGACCATCTAATCTGAATTGGCACTGGAGAGGGCAGATCTATTTACACAGATGTCTTCATATGAAGTGGCATGTGCTATTTCAAACTGTGTCATGCAGGAGGCCAAGTTTGTGGTGCAGAACAGTCTTTCCACCAAGGAAAGGACGGGCTGTACAGACAATTTCTGCCTTTCTTTTTCCCTCCTTCTCCCTGACAGTCGCCAGACATATGTGTTATTTTTCAGCTTTATTATTGCTCTTTCCAAAGCTCCAATATCCTTTCATATATCTTCATTTTATTCCACAAGCTTCTGATTTCAAATTGCCTTGCCAGCCTTTCCTTTTGCTCCCACTGCTTTCCTGCTGTTTCTTTTCTTCATTATCTACCAGCTGTTCTAGGTACAGTAAGAAAAAAAACTTTCCCCACTAATGAATCTCTAGTTAAAATGAAGAAAAGTGCCTCAAGCAGGAATTTAAATGCCATGGATATTTACTAGCAATTATGCTGATATACCATACCAGAGATCTGGGCTTTTCCAGTTAAGATTTAGCTTAGATGATGGTAAAACTGTATAACTGCCCCTGCTTTAATTTGGCTGGGGAAAAGAAAGAAAGAAAAAAAAGAGGTTCCAGTCAATCATGCCATGTCTGTGTGTATGAGAGTGACTAGGCATTGTACTTTATCACTACTAAATGAAAGCCAGTTGCAAGGTTCATTGATGGCTGGAAAACCAGAATCAGACAAGTTGTTTCCACGTAGTTTTACATTGCCTGGGTTGAACTATTTAAATATTAAGAAATGTCTCCAAACTGCAACAGAAATGTTCCCCAGCACAGACAAAAGTGCTTGACTGGTGTTTGTTTTTGCAGACTGCCTGCGTGGGCATGATGGGGCTGTCCCCAATGAGGTCTGATTGGGGGACTGCACCCCTAGAGAGGCAGCTCCACTTACTTGAAGTTGCCAGCTTGAGCAGAACAAACAGCATGATCTGCATCAGCACGGGCTTGAAATTGCTGGGAATTCTAGGTAAATCCCCAGGCAGCCAGCCACAGTCAAGGAGAGCTGAGCTGGGCCTGCCTGTGCTGCAATCACAGCTTTCCACTGCAGTTCGGATGTGCCCTGCAGGAGCAGTTCTGGCTCAGTGGTGCCATTAGCTTTGCCACTCTGTCCTGGCACTGGGACAAGAAGCCTCCCCAAAATGCACAACTGGGAGACTCATCCAGCTGCAGCCTGGAACCACAATCCCAAGGCACGTTTAAACAGTGCTGGAGTGAAGTATGCCCACATCGTGATTCTGAGAAATCCCTTTGGCCACCATCTATCAGACATGAAGCAGAAGGCATGTCACAACCCTGGCACTCCTCAAGTGTCTTCAGCTACCACTAAGGCCAGCAAAAGCTAGGGAAGCATGGTGACTTACAGGTGACACTCTGAATGTCAAAGGATGGCGTCCTTAATAATTACTTGCGTGGAATATGTAGTAGAAGTCAGCAGGGCTGGGAGAACTACTCACTAACCCTCCCAGGCATGCCAGAGCAGGCAGTAAGATGGGCATCCAGAGTCCCACCTGGAAGATGACCCTGAGATACACATGTCAGACTTTGCAGTCCATCCCACTTCCAGAACCTGTAGCCTTATCCCAGCTAATGCCACAGTGGCTAGCCTGGGTACCAGCACCAGTCTGTCCATGGCAGCACTGCCCACATCAAAAAAGCAGCCTGCTCAAGTGTCTACCTGTAATTTGGAAAATCTATGCTGAGCTCTTTGCCACCTCTGCCCTTTCTGTCAGCAATATTTGCGCTGGCTGATTTAAGCTGCTAGGGGCATATCTGGATGAGCTGCAGATGTGCCTTTGGCTTGCAGTGTGAATATACTTGTGCACTCCAACTACACACCGTCAAAGCAAGGAGATGAACCACTATTTTCTGTCATCACTCTTTTCTTCTAAGGGTTGAAGCATTAATATAATTTAGCATCCTTGCAGAGCTTGAAGCCGTTGGGGCAGCTAAGAGTGCAGTTCCCATTCAAAAGCTGTTGCTGAAGCCACTGCTCACAAGATAGATGATCTTTAACCATCTGGCCTAATTCTTGTTCATCTGTTATACATTTCTATAGAAGCAGAAGTAGCAGCCAACAGCTAATGCCTGAATGTCGCTCAGGTTTGTTCTTAGAGATTTCACCTGTGGCTGCTGATGGAGCAACACTCCCAAAATAGAGTGGCAGCATCTCACACTCTGTGGTGCTGAAAACATCGTACGGAGGAGCTAGACGCTGAAATAATTTAACCCTGATCAGTCTCCTATCACCTGTCTCAGTGTAAGTGAGATGTAAGACAATGGAACCTCACTGAGATTTAAGGCCATAGTCCAGTAGAAAAAAGGCAGGCAAAAAGCCCAACCTCTGCTTTCAGAAAACCTCTCAGTTTTTGCACCACTGGGTCAGAAATGCCAACAGTCTATTGTGCTACATTGCATTTCGGATCTACCATGTTTGGGTAGAAATCAGAGATGCCTGGTAGTGAATAGGAAAAATAAACAAATTTGTGAGCCTCAAAAACTGTTGAAATGGATGAAATCATTACAGCATGCAGATGAACTGAACATCATTCTGCATTCATTATTCTACCCACACGAACAAGCAGCATTGCAAATCTCATCTCATGATCGACTTACGACATCTTATTCTTTGTTAGGATACTTTTATCTTGTACCTCCACAGTACTATACCTTTAGTATCATGTCTCCAGGCAGCAATCTTCCATCTCTGGCAATTACCCCATCTCGATAAATATGCTGTATAATAATGTGAACCAAAGGAGTTTCACTGCCTCCCACAATCCTAATGGCCAGGTTTTCATGGGGATCGGTACGGTTGATCTTAATGCAGGTAATTTCCCCATCTGGAATCAGGTGATACAACCTGGGAAAACCTGGAAATGCACATTGTAAGGTATTTATTTGACATCACAGCTTTGCTTTGTTAAAACGTGCACCACACAATTTCAAGTACCTGCCAGTTATCCAAACTAGGTTTTATGCATGATGTGATTTATACTAAGTGGGGAGGAAAGGATATATATGCTTCTGGAGAGGACTTGAAGTGATCTTTTTTTTAATTAATACATTCAGACGTCTCTCTTTTTTCCCCATAAAACACAGCCCTAATCCTTCCATGTAATCCAGATGAAATGTACTTAAAAACAGTTACATGTGCTAACATTTTAAGGAAACAAAATACATTTTCAGTCACCAGAGACTGCTCTGAACCAGGCTGCTTCCTTGCTGTTGCTAGAGCAGATGAAGATGGACACCTTGACAAATATCCATCCCCACTGTGGTGGGATGCACACCTTGGCTCACTGGTAGCATCCCAGGCTGCCCGCTTTCGCTCCATTTTTGGTGCCACAGCTGAGGAGGGAGTGCTTGCCTTGTGACATCCAAGGAAGCAATTTTTTTTACCTTCAGCTAACAGAAATGCAAGATTTCTCAGACAACCCAAAGCATAACAGCAGTTTTCCTACCAGACCCCTCTCCTTTCATCACTGCTTGAACTTTAGAAGTAGGAATGACCGTCTCTTTACTGCAATGTATCTATATTAAAACCCCAGTATGCTGAAGATGCCTGGAGGGAAAGATCTCTGCTGGCCCTGGCAATCTGGGTGTGGGCAAGAATGACTAACAGTGGGTAGGGGTTTTTTCTGTATTTATAACGCATTCAATAAGAGTATCCTCTTCCAAACCCTACTTTTCAGCTGGCATGTTTGCTTTCACACCATGTCACTAATACTTTCTCTCCTTCTAGGTCAGTTCAAAATTTTAATCCACATTCAATAGTGAGCTAAGTAAGTAAAAGCACTAGTGAGTTTTCCAGCACAGGTATATCAGCCTTCAATTATTTTTAAACCCCCATAAGTAAGAAAAAGCTTTTGAATTTTTTGTGTGTGGGTCCAACGCAGTACTTCTATGAAAAAGATGTAAGTCAAAAAAGTAAGTGCTAATGCTTTTCAATAGCTAATTTTAGAAATGAAAATATGGTGACTGTTACTGAATAGTGATAAAGTGTTAAATGAAGATTAACAGGGAAGCATCTGAGATAGAATAAATATTTTCTACTACAGAATTAGCAGGCAACAAACCAGCAAGGCACCAAAACCTTTTGGCAGAGAGCAAGGAGGAAGAAAGAACAAGAAAAAAAATTAAAGAAACACCATATTGCATCCCTTACCCCTTCTTTGATCATATGCTCCTCAAGGCGGCAAGCTGTCTTCCTCCACGTCTGTAAAAAGCACCTACCAGTAGCACAGACTTCGACTTTGTGGTTTTACACAGAGCTGATAGACAACAGAAATCTACCTAGATAACTATACAGCTTTCATCAACCTAATATTCAAGTATTGATTTAGTTTATATTCTCACAGTAGCAGTTTCTGCATTGATAAGGATTTACTTCAGTTTGGCACACAACTTTATCATCTCAGGAACAGAAGGTGCTTTATTTTCCCCATATTCCTCTATTTTCTGAACATTATTTACCCATCTTGTGTTCACTTCTCTCTAGCAAAATGGGTGGATTAATTCTGTATAAATACAGGCTTCTAAGCTAATTGTATAATTTGGTGATCTACTTGCTCCAGCTTCCTTTATAGCGCATGGACACCCAAAGGGAACAATAGCCCCTTCACTGCTAAATCACCCCTGGAGGCGCTAAACTCTCTCCACTGCGATGAAAGAAGAGACAATTAACTTTGGTGTCTCAGTGGGGTGCTTAAAGTCAGACGATACAGGTACTCGCCAAAAATCACCAAATGCCTGATCCCTACATCAGAACAAGCATACACAATTTACACCCTCAGTGTGACTATAAGGGCATTCAGATGTAAAAATGCAAATGATAATCTGGATCCCCAGATCTTTGTGTGCAATAGTGCAAATAAAAATCTCTGTATATTTTGCAGACTACCAAAGCAGTCCTACAGCAGAATTACTTCCATTTCCCATCGCATGATGATTCATCTCGTGTCCCAACAAACTGTGCTTTTTGACCCAAACACTCATTCTCCATACCTCATTGTGGAAACTTTTCTGAAGGAAATACCCAGTTAGGTTTCTTCACCACGGAGAACTGTGAACTGAACAAGCTATTGACACTCTTACATTATTTCAGTCCATAATTATCCCAGAGGAAAATCAGAGCAACGTGGCAGTGAACAAGTCTCTACACTTGAAGACTTACGTATATCTCTATATAAGTTATAAACTTATATAAGATTATTTGCGTCCTGAACAATGTCTTAACAGGTTTATTAAGCCTTGCAGTGGCATTTGACTGATTTTTAATATGCTTATGCAGATTCTTTTAGAGGATTTTTTAATATCTAATTTCTCTCTGAAGTGTGCAGTCTACAACAAATCTTCCCAAGACATTTTTCTTGCCAGTCTGCAAGTCACTTAGGTTTCTCTTTTCATAGTTAGCACGATGTGCTGCCTCACCTCCTGTCTTCGTTTGATTTGTGTTCTTTATCAAATATAGTTAAACTGTACTGTTTTCTCCTTAGATGAACCAAGCAACCAAAAATAACTCCATGATCCCTTAATTACTGGTCTCTTCATTGAAGACTTGCCTCTTGTTTTCATCCCAGACTTATGCATGGAAGTTTATATCACCAATAACCTAGACGGTCATATGTGAAAGGTCAATACCTATTCTGATAAACAGTAAGTTTGACAAACTAAATGTATAAAATACACAGGTACGTATTTTTTCTGAATAAGAAAATCCACAATCGCTTTTTCAGCAAACAGTCTTGCGTACATTGTGTGCAGTTTGATCAAAAGCAACCATGCCTATTTCAAGATGATGCTGTGTCTGGAAAGCAATGTCTTCAACTCTAATTCTTTTAATGTATGTACCATACCCAGAAGAGGTGAACTCCTCTCCAGCACCTGGTTGCATACAGTGAGTGGGGCCTCAGCAGCCCAATTTAAAGGACACCAACTGGTTTGGGGGCTTGTACCATTCACAGATACACAGCCTGTTGTGAGACTGGAGCATCAGTTTGCACAGATCCCATTCTCCAGCCCTTATACTCTTAGTAAGAATTCTCCATTTGTTTTGACCAGGTTTTCCAGAGCAGGAAAACCCAGGAGTATTGCATACCTTTCTTTACCATTTTATATTTCCAGTCCTTAAATACTGAAGAGCTGCTGAATCTAGAAAGAAGTATACTTTCTGTCTTGTTTTTGGTGATTCTTGCAGGTTTTCCCACAGAGGGTTGTGGTTTTGTCACCGGGGGTTGTATGGAGCATTCTGAATCTGTCAACATAATAAAATGTCATCTGCATTCAGAAAGATTGTGTGTGCTTTTTCCTCAAGCATTATTTTCCTTCTATTAGCGTGAGATTTTATTCATATTTTCACATATCTCATTACAGTAACATAGGAGAGACCCGCTTTACACAGCTTTACACTGCTTGTCTGGTACAATGTAGGACACTGAGCACTTGTTAGTATGGTGGCCACGAGACTTTGATACATAACTTTAAGTATCCATAATATTTTATCCCAATAGCTTATAATACTTAATGGCAATGTTCCTTCAGCACTCAGGTTTTGGCTGGCTTCTGTGTGCACTGTGCTGCTTCTGACCATGCTGCCATCAGGATAGCTTCTGCCTTCATTCCCAGGAAGTACCCAGCATGACAACGCACTGTGTGATGCTTGCTATGACTCTTGAGGCCAGATTAATCAAAGGTCACTGTAAATAAAACTTGCGTCTCAGGTTGCAAGTCCTTATTCAGATCAGAAGGTCTGACTGATGTGAGGTGCCAGCCCACCCCGACAAAAAGGCTGTCTGCAGGGCGCTTCCTGGCACCTGGACACCGGAATTTAAACAGAGCTTGTGTAACCTTTTCTTGGAAAATTCTTGTGTCTGTGAATGTCACATGTACTCGTGCTAGTGTGGGACTTTGTTCTGCAACATTTCCTTCCCAACTGATTTTCGTATAGCATTTCTTTCTCCTAACAGTTTACCAGCAGCTTGATTTAGTGTCTTCCATTAATTCTCCAGGGGTGCTGGTCCAATGCAAGGGGTAGGTCAAATGCAATGACAGCTCTAATTCTCTTCTTGCTTCCGGACATCTCTCTCGGCAAAGGAGTCCCAAAAAAACTAACATGAAACTGTTGTAGAGTTGAACGTGTCTCAAAAGAGTTGTGGCTATCATCTATAGCAGGCAAAAGTTTATTGGTCTGCAGCAGAGGAAAAGCGCTTCTGGAGCCAATCTCATCATCCTAGAGCAGAGTGCTTTGAACCAATTCAGTAGGATTTCCAAAAGATGTTTTAGGAAATTGGAACTGCAACTGAACCAAATCTGGAGAAAACAGGAACAGCATGGGATTCCTGCAGGGTACAGCCTTCTGAGACAGAAGCTGGGCTGTGCTTGTCTTGTCCTGGGGCTGGATAAGCCACTTTCTTTTCTGCATGTAGAGAGCATTAATGCCATGAAATAGATGATATCTAGAGTCACCTGAGGTTCCCCTGCCTTCTTTTCCTTCATGTACCTGTCTCTAGCATTGAAGTATTTATAATGTCTATCTAGTTATTATGTATACATATATAGATATATAGAGAACAAAATGGGGCTCAGACTGAACAGTGGGAGTGAGATACACCCATACATAGGAAAGTCTGTTCTGTAGTCCTGCCAGTGCTTGCCAGGTCTGCCTTAGTCTTGACTGCTGCAAAGCAATAACAGATGGTAGAGCTGCACCCACCATGAGACTGAGAAGAATGAGTTTGACTTTGAACAACATTTGACATCCTCAAGCAATCATAAATTCAATTTATTTTACAATGGCTTGACTGCAAAATGGAACTGATGAATGTTTTTGAAAACTAGCTCCCTTTTACTGTAAAACTGAAGGTTTTTTGCAATTGCAAATTCTTTCCTCCTAAAGTGTTATCTGGTTTACAACTTGTATTTGTAGATCAGTTTGAGTAAACAGTGCATGTGTATACATATATATATACATAGTCTTTCTTGGAAGTGAATTTAAAAAGCATATGCCAAACAGAGCACAGTGATACAAATAAGCTTAGCAAAGCTGGAGCAGTATTTGCTCGAAGATATTTTATCATTTAAGTAGATTGTCAAGGTCATTTACACTAGTGGATCCAGTCAGAAGATATTACATCTTCAGTGTATCAGTGCCAGAAGGATGTCCCTGTCACCTTCCCTCACATCTCAGAATGAAGCCATCTCTTTTAAACTTGCCTAATTTCTACTTCAGACCTGGAAAGCTATTTTCAGCCATAAGTGTTATTAAAGGGATTACTCTCAGGTAGATATCACAAGCTTAGGTGCTGTACTACAGGCAAATACTTCTTTGTGTGGGTTATTTACCAATGAGCAAATCATTAGAAATGAGAAAATCTTAATGCCTCAGTTCCCCAGATATTTTCTCATCAGTGTTTTCACCAGTTTGGACAATCCTCTGCTGAAAATATCATCAAAAAGTTTAAACAGAGGAACAAATAAAGCCCAAATAATTTAAATCCAAAATGGGTGCATATGGCATTGCGCAAGCAAATCAAACTACAAGTTGCAAATGGAAATCATGAAGTAATCTTCACAGTGCAGAACTGCTACCAGCTCCAGGTATGAGACACCTTTAGACTGTAACTATTTCTCTGCTGTAATTATAAAAGGAACATATTTGCTGTTATACATCATATTTTTCAGTGTCCCTGGGTAGCAAAGGAATGTTCCAAAACCAGTACTGCATTCAGCTTCAATTTAAGCAGAATCATGGTTATTTGAATACTTTTTATTCTCACATCAGGAATGCTTATTTTGTCTTAACACCCTCACAGTCATTGCAACTGAGCATTGGCCCAAGAGATATAAAACCTTCAGATTAAAGGCACCTACACACTCTGCAGTGGGCAAATTGCTGTTTTCACACTGGTGCTGCTGACGCTGGGCCAACACATAGGTATACAGAGCTTCTCTAATGAGAACACAAGCAAAACACAGATTAAACAGAGATATTTGAACTAAGATGAGGGAATTCTGAAAACTAGGGACAGATGGACTATAACACGATGAGCTTTGCCAGATAACCTGACAAGCTCCTTTATCAAGAATTTATCAGCAAGAAGGGTTTATTTCATTCTGTGCCTGAGGCTGGGACAGTGTTAGCTTTATTCTGCTCATGCAGTGCAGCCTGGTGAGGAAAGAAGCCACCAGAGGTGTTTGTCTGATCTCCTGGAATATGAGACATGGCTGAGGTGTGCTCTGTTGTGATCCCAGACGTGTAACCTGGGGCAAGGCAGCAGCATTTACAGTGGGTGTGGAGACCTCCAAGGTTAGCAGCCACTGCTCACTCACAGGAACCCTTCTATTCCCAAGAGAGTGGAGTGGCAATGGGGAGACAGACACGTGTGGCTGCATTTTTCCAGTGGGTGGACTTCTAGTGAGCATGGGGCAGAGTATTCTACAGCTATCCTTAAAAGAATGACCAAGAGCTCTAACCAGGAGCCCAACTGCAAACTGCCCAGAACAGCTGAGGATTTAAAAAAAATAAATAAAAACCATACAGAACTGGAGAAGAAAACAAGCCTCCAGCTGGCAGGATAATGATAACTGCTGCAGAAAGAAGTATATTCATTTCCTTCTCCAAGAAGAAACAGAGAAAGTCTTTGAGTGCTATTACACAAAGCACCTGTTACAAATGACTGAGTAGAGAGATCTTTGTTAAAGTTTTATTTGTATTGCTGCAAGTGACTTGCTTGATTTTTTTAAAAACCAAATTCCAGAACTGTGTAATCAAAATGCATTCTTTGCATACGTAATTAATACAGTAATTTAGGTACCCAGCTTCTGTGATCTCATACGTAAGCGTAACTGCTCATTAAGTAATTACATGCCTTCCTGGTTTTTCCAGTGCAGTAGAATACATTTGGAAGTTTACAGGCATGCTTGGTGCAGAGGAACGAAACCACAAGCAGAGGCAAGGAGAGAATGGCAATTGACACTGTCAGTGGGGCCCTGGAATGATTGCCACTTCAGGGCCCTATTATATGACCCTTAAAAAGGAGACAACAGCACTTTTTGTTCTGTTAGAAATATGAAGGTCAGTATCATCTTCACATCTCCTTCTGCTAACATCTGGACTGCACTGGGTTACTGGATAGGTACTGTTGGCATCCAGATCATCCACATATTCTGGACATGAAACCAGACTTTCAGTGGAACAATTACTAATGTCAGCTATAAGCCTAAGTAGAAAGCAGTCTTAAAAATGTCTATGCCCCATCCTGAAGAGACACCTTTTGAAAAGTATGAACTTGAGACATGCAGAATTTCACTCTAGGTGAAGAACGGCAAGCTTTTGCTTACAGTGGATGGAACAGTTGCTAGGGAATGAGAAAGATCTGTCTGCTCAAACAGAGCCATAGACATCTGCAAAATTTTACTTGGAGAAAGATAATAAAATATTTGGGACAATGAAGTTTTTAATGATGTTTTCAGACCAAGAAGCAGATTCACATTATTTTGAATGAAAAGGTTCATGATTTTGAGTTATGCACAAGGATGTGGACTAAGAAAGTAGGAAGAACATAGTAATGTAGTGAAACTTTCCTGAATGAATAAAAAAATAAAGCAGAAGAAATACTGAACACTGTTCTCTGATTTACCACTTCAAGAACAATGATGTCTAAATACAGCATTTGGCAGCCGTTTGCCTTATTCTGTGTGGGTTTCAATGACAGCTTGAAAAGCAGAGAAAAGGGAAGTTGGATGTTTTGACTTCTTAAAGCCCTTACCCTGAACATTTGATCTGGGAAGAGACATGAAATGCTGAGGCATCCAGCGAAGGAATAATAAGCTCAGTGCAGACCTTGATTAAGGCAATGATTCCCACTCTATCATCACTTCCTCTTGATGCATGAATGCTAATGTCGGCTTTGTAATTATGGTCCAAAGCAATTAGTAACATTTGCTTATTGCTTTGAGAATGCCAAATGTGAAGCGTTGCTGCCTGCCAGACCCTCTCATCCTTGACACACATCAGACAGACCTGTTTAAGAGCAGAGCATTCTTACCTCATCACCTGCCTGGCTGAGGTAATACAAGTCTGTCAACAAGGATCCCACAGAAGTACTGGAATAATTACAGTACTTTGCATTTTCATATCATCCTCCACACTGGGAATTTTCAGTGCTACATGAACATTAGCCAAAACTCATGAATTTCCTATAATGTATGATCACTGTGATCCGTTTCCTTTAAGGGGACAAGACACATGCTGACGAAGCCTCTTGAACAAAATGATAGAGCAAATCAATGACAGCTCCAGTAATACATCCCAGATGCCCAGATCCTATGCTAGATAGCAGGCTGGCTATAGCACGCAGGCTGTTACTAGAACAGCCCTACATGAGGTCCCACATACCCCAGCAATATTCTTGCCTGCCAGTCACTAGCAACGTTTTAAAGAAAAAAAACAAAACAAAACAGGAAAGATTGAGTTTTCTGTTTGTTTGTTTGTTTGGTTTTTTTAATCATGCACAGCCCACCACATGAAAGGCATGTCAGTCATGGGCATCCAGGTCCCGCATGGATAGGGTCCCCTACCCCATTTTAAGTGATAACACAAGGAGAACAAAACATTACCTTCCTCTCCAGCAGCAGAGTTTCCAACAGTCTCCCTTTCCCGGTCAGTCTGATTAGAAACGGCGCTTCCACTTTTTGTCCTTCGAAGAACACTGAATGCCTTGTTTATTTTTTTAAAAGATCTGCTCCTTATAGTGGAGCGTTCAAAATGTCGAGCTGCAACAGCAGGAAAAAACCCAAATCAATATAGTACATCAGTTTTGGGCTAGAACCACATTTCTGCAGCCTCTGGTATACAACGGGGCATAACATCACTATGCTTCACCTTTGTGTCTGGCTCCAGCTGATACTCCAGGATTGCACCCACTTGAATCTGGGCACAATTATCCTACCTCTGCCCCACACCCTGTCTCTGTCTGTTTTGCCAGCCACACACAGAAATCTCCTGTGATTGTGGTAGCCTGGGAGAGAGTAATCCTCAGTCAAGGCAGAATCAGCAGCAATCTTGTGAAAATGCATATAAAAGGAAGGAGCACTGCCCTTCTCAAGCTATATAAGTTTTTTGGGGAAAAAAAAGCAAAAAAAAAAGCAAAAAAAAAAGCTGAAAGTTGTTTTTAAAAACTTTTCATGAAAAAAATCCCCACCCCACAACCACACACCAGTAGTTCCAAAGCTGCCAACATTTTCATGTCAAAAAATTCAAAGGTTATCAGGTGGGAGGGACTGACTAAGTCACATCTTCTAGCCTGGGTAAGGCAATAAAAACAAAGAAAGCCATAATTCTTTCAAAACATGTCACACTCTTTTCCATCTTGCTGAATACATCTTTTGTGGCTGTTGCTATTCTGTCTCTTCAAGCTCTGCGTGCTAGCCAAACATTGTAATCTAATAATACGACATTCTCTCAAACCAGACTTCAGCCTCTTAACTCAATAAAACTGGCGGGATTTAATTTCATTCTGGTGTTCGCTTCTTTCCTCGCCTCCCTTTCCTTGCCTCTCTGGCCCCATGCACACAAGAGGATAGCACTCCTCATTTTCTAGTCTTTCTTCAGACCTTCATCCATTCTCCCAGCACACAGCTAGTGCCACACAAGGTGGGCTATTCATTTTGGCTTCAGAGTCCTCAAATTCAAGCTTTGAGCTCACTGTTAATGCTTCCAAGTCTGCCTTTGGTCTGGCCATGTTTTTCAAATATGGCACTCATCAGAGCTGAGTGCAGTGTCACAGGGTGAGGGATCAAGGCAAGGTTTCTTGGTGCAACTTGGCCCTGACTGGGGTTATTTCAGTAGCCAGTTCCTAGGTGCTGCATCTCCCTGGGAGGCTGGCAGACATTCCTCAAGGTCATGAGACACTCCTTAAGGTTTGTTTTCCTGCACATACTTGGCAGCTGCCAAACATATCTCCCAACAGGCTTTTGGGTAGGTGCCTGAGGCGTGGTCTATGGGGGTTACTTGGGTCATCATGTTTTGGTGAAGCCATTACACAGCTACACCCTCTCCCTGGCATATCACACATATCATATGTCTTCCAACTGAGCTGACTTGCCTAAATAATGTTTCTTAAAACCTGTGGTTTGCATGTGTGCAGATAGTCCATCTCAGCTCGTTGCTGCCTCTGGCCAAGCAAATTTGTTTTTCACCTCAAATCTGTTGGGTCACTGAGTGTGCAATTTGGTAAGTCATATAAAATTAAAGCTTTCACTCTATGTTTGGTTTTTTAGTTGTTGGCTGTCTCTTTTTTTGGTTTGGGTTTTTTTGATGTTTCTTTTTTGGAAGCTCCAGCAACAGAAACAGGTGCTGAAAGAGGCCACTAGCTTCTGAAAACACCACTTCCAGTTCTTACTTCTGTTTCGGTTGCTGTGATGCAGGTCTCCAGGGCTGCTGCCTGACTGGCTGTCCTCCGAGGTGGGGCTAAAGGCCGGGTTCACCAGTCCTGGCTCATCTGTCATTAAGGCGATGGCTGCAGCTGATGAGAGCTCTGGGCCCAGGGCAGCTACTGCTAAACTGGAGCCGTGGTCTGGAGAGCAGTCTTGGGAACGCCTCTTCCGTTCCTTGGTAAGGCCATAGTGGGATGCTCCTTTACATCTAAGGAGAAGGGAGGGAAAGGGAGACATGATAACAAGTTGTATTTAAAGGTTGCATACTTATGGAAATTATCCCATGCTAAGGAATCTCTTGGAATACAAACTCTCGTGAACATGGTGGCCAATGAAATATAGATGCTTAACAAGAGGGAAAAATGCCAGTCCCATCATGTTACACAGAATAAAACAGAAGGAAAATTGTCCTTGAAAGCAGCTGAGTTACCACCTTGCATGGAAAGACTACTGCTGGCCAATAAAAAGCAGAGAGCCTCAGCCTTGTGTGTAGTCTCGTGTATAAATAGTTACTGTGGATGTGAGAGGACAGGAATAGCAGGTGGATAATTAAGCCAGAGGCTACAGTCTGTAATTTTCCCCGTGCCTCTGGTCAATGAAAGAGAGCAGGGTGAGGCCACTTCTCCAGGTCTGCTGATGACATAAAAGGTGCCTTTACCTGGTCCTGTGCCCTGAAAACCCTTCCCGATCAGCGAGGTGGTTGCACTGGGGGCACAGCGCCGTGGTCTTTCATGGAGGAGACAGGGTCTGCTCTTCAGGCAGAGGCCAATGCCCTCAGTGAAGGGAGGGCTACAGGCAGGAGTCAAACACCCAGGGTCTGCGGGAATCATGTCCCCAGGCCGTACCCACACAAACCATTTACTACTCGAACTGCACCTGAGGAACTGTTTGAATTCAGCCATGGCGATGAAGTTTCCAGTTCTGCTATTCCAGCTCAGATTATACACTAAAATAGAGGGATCATTGCCTTGACAGAGGAAGGGTGCAAGAGGTGAGGGGGGTCCCACTGGCTCTGCAGCCCCACCAGAGCCAAAGGAGGAAAGGGCTCCCACTAAATGACTGAGCACAGGTCCTCAGACCAATGTCCTAGGTCAGCCTAGGACTTCAGCAGTTTGGGTAGTTCAAAGCTGGTTCTGAAATAATTCCAGAGGAAAACCCGAATCCTAAATCCTGACTCCACCTCCACAGTGACAAAATTCTCCATTTCTGGTGGAGACACGCGTGTTTCCAGAAGAGCTGAAGATACAGCATTTTAAGAGGCAAATAAAAAGCCTGCTTTGAAACAGTTTACTTGTGGTCCCAACTACCTGCTGTACATTCATCGTAGACAGCAAAGGAAGGATCATGGATGGCATTTCTCTCTTAAGATTTGTTAAAGAAAGTCACTTGAACAAAATTGAAGGTCACTGTGCTCTTCATGAGTCAGTATTTAATTAAAGCTGTAGAATAACTGAAAAGGCAGAGTAGCCAAAGGATACAGCACCTATCACTTTTCTCCAGTACCATTTTGGCCCAGTGCACTCCCACTAGGACCTCACTCACTGCATTAAAAAAAAAATTAAAAAAAATCAGCCTTTTAATCATAATCTAATGAGCTTGGCCTACTTTCAGTTCCTATTATCTCTTTCTTCGTAGCAAAGGCTAACTGATGACTTTTATGAAAGTGCCCTGTAGGATGAACTCACAGAAATAGCTGCAGAAACCCTTAGGGATAGAAAGCTCTTCGTCATATATGGCATGCACAAAAGGCAATGCATAATACATACAATACAGAATGCCGTGGGTTACGTGTCAGAAAAAGAAGTAGTACACTGAGCAGAGGCTTTGGAAGAGAAACGATTTATGGAAGCACTTCCTGGGACAGAAAGATGAGATGAAGACAAGTCATAGAGCTCTCTAGATCAGCTGTGGAGCAGTAGTTTAATTTCTCTTGTGTTATTGGCTTTTTCTGGGGGACAACTGAATTAAAAATTTTTCTTAGCACTAAATTATGATATAGCATCATTTACATCATATGGCTTCTGACAACTTTCATCTTAAAAAGGAATAAATAAGCCCAACCTAAATCATATCATATTGATAGAACTGTGTAAAAGCTTTGTATATGCTTTAATGTGTTGGTGGGAATGGCTGTAGCAAAAGTTATTTTCTGAAACCTTTAACAAGAAAAATGAGGTGCTTCAAAAGAAAATACTCTTATGAAAGAGAATGTTGATCAACTATTTCAAAAGACCAAGAAAAAGCTGTTTGGGGCCCTTATTCCACGACAAGACTGCAAGAATAATCTTGTAAAATAAAAAGGAAGAGCTCACCTGCCTTCACCGCAGCAGGCATTTTCCTATTCCTTCCCAGAAAAACAGGTGTGACTTCCTCATCATCCCAGCATCCCACACCATGGCAAGATGCTCTCCTTTATATTTCATAGAAAGCAGAGCCACAAATGACTTCACCTTATACAGCCTACCTAAACTTCTCCAAGACAGTGTTTTGGGAATAGTAAGGTCACATTTGCTAATCCAGCTTATAAATACTCAACAAAATAGTTAAAAAATAGTCCAAAAAGCCAACACAATGAAACAAATACAAAGAAATGGCTTCAGGGTGAATTGTTTGCTGTTATCTGCCTTGCAGAGATCCTGTATAGATTCACAATACGATAAGAGATATTCCTACACCACATTTTGTGTCATTTGCTTCAGTTTTCACCATGCAATAAAGTTTCAGGAGCTGATATTAGAGCACTAGCCTTCTGGATGGGTCCTCAAGTGCAGATCTTTTGGGGTTTTTTATTTTTTTTTGCTGAGTTGAATGAAGATCAACATGATGATCAGACGCGACTCTGCTCAAAGATTTCCAGCTACATGGATTCAACCGCTGGCTGGTGCCCGTCTGCACTTCACTACTAGAGCCTTCACTTTCTGTGGAAATCCTCACTCGCTGCTGCTGGCTGCAGTGCAGACACCCAGTTAACAGCTTCGATCCAACAGCAATGAACAGCAGACAGCTACTTTGAATGTAGAGAGGGCTGACACAGTTTAAGATGTGGCTTATTGGAGAAGACAAGTTGCCATGATACAAAGCACAAGGCCTATCTTTCTAACTCTGCCAGAAATAGTTAAAAGAGAACCAAAGCTCTTCAAGTATGAGCACTGAAGATATTTCTTAAATAATTGTGGCAGGCATAAATGAACACAAATCAAGCCCTTTCTCTTCAGATTAACACAGTGTCCTTGAAGAAGAAAATAAAAATCCCAAGCCCTCAAACTCGTAATAAAATCTGCAACAGCATCTCTTCACTTTCATTGTTTTCCTTGTGCTGACACTGCTGTGATAACAGAAGACAGAAGAGATGACTGTCTAAGTGGAATCATATTTATAGAGTCTCAGCTACATTTTTCCATATGGTTGGATTTGGCTCCCAGAAAAGAGAGATCCATAAAACAGCTACATGCCAGTACTAATTATCTCTCTCACTGTGATTATTAATCAGCTGCCTGATTTATAGCTGAAAGAGCAGGATATCTTATTAATGTAGGCCAGTTAGAAAGTGAACCCGACCCTGCCTGGTGGCCAAGGTGAACTACAGATTTATGTTCCTTCTCAGTCACGCCGGACAGAGAGTTTATCTGTGCAGCCACCGATACAAAAAAAATTTGAAGGCCAAAACTGAGAGAGATAAACAGAAACGAATAATGTGTGTTGTACAGTTCATGCCATTAAAGTACCATCACTAGGTGAGCACGGGAAATTGAGAAAACAGTTTCTTCTAGTTGCGTGGAATATTTTATGAAGTAGAAATGTGTTGCCCTAAATCCTGGCCATCTGAGCTAACCACTGGGCAGTAGTGTCTACTAAAACTTCACCCAGGTCTACAATTCTGGCTGGCATCAATGCCAGCAACTGCAGGGCAAGCTTTGCCCTGTGCCCTGCTCTGCACATGAGGAGAGCTCTGTACTCCAGTCTTTAGGAGCAGCACACCCCCAAGTACTGGAGCCAGGATATCCAAAACCCCATGACTGCCTTAACTTGGTCCCACCATTTGTAAAAACAAGCTTTGGTCAAACTCAAGGCCAACAGAAACATTTCCACATAATTTGCAAACTGAAATGAAAACAGTGCTTTGGAAACAGACACATTTTCCTTGCAGCATCCCTGAATCGCACAGCAAAGGAGGGCCCGAGAGTGAGGTTGACCTCAAGGATTTCCATTACCCCAGCTGACACAAGGGCAAAATCTAAAGGCAAAAAATAAAGAAGGATAACTGCATGGATTTTTTTCACTCCTAGTCATTTAAATGAAACAGCATCACAGGCAAAAAAAAAAATTTCTGTGTATATATTTATAATGCATTTGCTCTTTTAAAAACACCCGGCTTTCTATCTGTGCTACTTCACAGGCTATCCCTTTTTCTCCCTGTCTCACAGCTGACTGAGCACGAAATGGGAAAAAAGTGGATCTAGAGAGCGACAATGCTGGCGAACCAGGTTTGGCACAAATAAACAGAGCAGAAGCTCCTCCTGCCCAGTTCCAGCAATGCTTTCCTAACCTCACTTCCAGCGCATTCATATTTTGGTGCTGTCTTGCTTCTGCAGCAGCAACAGACACATTGTCTGAGTGCAATTAAGAATAATGTATACAAAGCACTCAGGATTGCCCATCAGAAGAAAATACTGCCTAATGGGCTGTCGTCGCTGATCCAAAGCTAAACCCTGATCAGGATAGACAAGCCATGCCTGCACTGCAAGGAGTCTCATCACTCTGTAATTTGGGCTTGACACAAGCTGGGATCAGAAGTACTAACAGTGTGTATCACACCCTGACCCCATCACACAAACTCTCCTGACTGCTCTGGTACCCCTTAAAACAATCTGGTGGAAAGGCTAATGGAGATACTGAAGGTGACCAACAAGAAGCATCCTGGATAACCTAGCCTGGTGAAAGGATCCTGCTGCATCTGGGAAGGAACTGGAGGGCTTTGAATGGGAGAAGTTTACTCACAAGAAGGCGCTGGCAATTCCTGCTCCCAGGAGCCATTCACACCATGTGCACATCAGCAGTGACTGTAGCCCAAACATAACCCAAATACCAACCATATGGATTTCAGGTCAAATGCTTAAGCTCTAAAGCTTTCTGAAACTCCATCGTAAGGGAGTGAACTGCCTAAATCAGTTCTCAGACAGAGAAAAAACAGGTCTTCTGATCTTACTTTTGCCAACAATGCACTGACAACTGGAACCAAAAATGAAAAAGGAGAGAGGCACATAAGCTCCAGCCAATTCCTATGTTACAGACCTAAGCTAAAAGGCAACAAACTCGCAACCTCCCCTCCAGACCAACAACACTGGTGCTTAGGAGGCCAGAGACATCAACATCTTCAGCAGTGTACGTGACCAATACTATACCACTCTTTACACTCCATGATGTCACATCATCCTTGCTCAGACATTTGGCTTCTGTGAATCCTGGTCCCATGTGAAAAATTCTTCTTTTTTGCTATATATGAAAACCAATCCTTGAAATGAGTGCTTAACAGCAATGCTTTTTCCTTGGTAGTTCTGAGTTCTTGCAAGGATTAACCACTGCACAAATGCTACATACCAAAAAAGCTTCATAAATAAGTACTTGTTTTACTTTTTAAAAGATGCATTTACTTTTTCTGCTTGTTATAAAGGATTGTGTCATGTGAAGAACATTCCTCAAGCTACTGTAATCATCAGTTATGGCTAGGAAGGTTCTACCTACATTAAACCTTCCTCAATATTCATGAAGAAGGGGATGAGTCATTTAAAAACCAAAGCTTAAATTCCTGGATTACAGCTTCCAACCAATATTCGCTGAAAGTCAGGCTGCAAAAACCTTGTGATTAGAAACAGTTCTCTGCACCTGCATGTCATTACAACAGCAACATATCTAGATGCTCATCACTGCTGTTCTGTGCAGTCTGTACCCTGGCATTGATGCACTCAGGTATCATCTCCCTGATGATCTTCCAGTGTCAGAGGCATGCCATCTTGCTTGGGGGGAATAAAATGCTTATTTTTCACCTAACTTAAGTGGGAAATTGTCCCGGTTACTATTATACTTTCACTTCAATAACCCTATAAACACAAGCCTTTTAGAGACAGCTTCCTGACACCTGGGGCACCAGGGCTGGCTGGGGGGGAGACTTGACTCCCGCTGCCTCCAGAGGGTTGAGGATGAATGATTCTATCCTATACTTTCATAAACACTGCTCTGCTCCATGTCAGCATGGAGATAGTTATGACAGAAGTTCAGCTGAGGCAAATGACTTCTCTGTCTAGATGTCAGAGAGATTTTCTCATATTATTTGCTCTCTATTATGAACCAGAGGCCTTTGCTAAAATATAAACACATAGTAGATTTAGTGGCTCTATATTTCTGCATTACTACTTATAAATATTTAGAAAGGTCCTCATAACATTTATTTCTTTAAGCTAAACTTATTTAGTTTAAGTACTTTCCCATACAATAGGAAAAAACCTCTCAAATATCTATTTTTTCAGTTTAATTTCTGCATATCCCTTTTATAGTTTCCTAATTTTTTTTCCCAAGGCTTTTGTTTTAATGAAGCCATTGTAATTCAACAAACTGCCTTACTAGCAAAGCCTGAAGTCGTGCTGTGTCCTCTCCGTAAAGATCTGGCCCCAGGGGTGGGCTGTCATTTTTGCAATGCTTTTGCACTATGATGCTGTCAAACAAAATATATTTGTGTATTATATAAGGAACATGTGCAGGAGTGTCTGTATACTTAAATGTCCACATCAGCTACTCTGTATGAATTTGGGTGCACCAGTAGAAAAAGATTTCTAGTTCACCCAGATTTAAAAAAAAAAAAAAAGTTTTCTAAGCATATGAGGAAAACATACATTGAATATTCTTTATAATTACTATGTTAGTCATCAGCTACAGTGACGTACTCCCGTTTTTGTGATTTGGTTGCTGAGAAGGAAGAGCAAGCATGGCTAAGGATTTTTGTACAGGCCTTCCAAAGCATTTTGCATTGGTGAAGACTGGAACTGCAGTTCAGCGTTCACTCTCCACAGTTCCCAAAACTACTGACAGACAGACGGCTGGTGCCAGACACAAATTGAACAACTATTCAATGAAAACCCAATCCCGATTTTAAATGTGACTGCTCACACTGAGGGAAGGGAGGAATCTCCAGATTTCCTACCAGTTTTCACTGAAGTTGAAAGAACTTGGAACACGTTCTTAAATAAATTGTAGAGTTTAAACTTGATGTACATGCTACCAAAGGATCATGTAACATGTGGTCATGTTTAAGCTTTATTTTCTCCTTCTCTTAAAAAAATAAAACACCATCATCAGCTTCTATTACGAAATCTTTTAAAAGGTCCATTAACCTCTATCATGGGAACAGGGAATTGGAAGAAATAGGTAAACAATGGTAGTTGCCTGCAATTGTGGGCAAAAATCATGACTAGGATTATTGTGCAATGATCTCAGTTATTGTTGGGACTGTGTACAAACTGTTGCTCCAGATCATGTTCTCTCCCTCCCCTGAGATTTCTTTCAGGCCATTACTATGTCACTGATGATTTTGAAAGTGCAACCGTACTCATTTGTCTTCGAGGTTTAAGCATGTTTTCAAGGTCTAGTCTTAAACCATTCCAACAAACTGCAGCTGTCTTACATATAGGAGAATGGAGCTGTGAATTGCTAGAGACAGCCAAGATGAGCAAGTCAGCATACAGGCTGGAAATGCCAACTTCTTTTACAGGTGAGCACAGCTTCTGTATTGTGTTTAAGACGACTGCTGCTTTAGAGAAACTTACATTCACAACCGACTTTGTGTTTTCACCTTCCCCACCTGTGTCCAAGTCACCAGCACACACAAGCACATCAGCAGCCTGTTCCCACTGCTCACATAAGGCAGGGCCTTGGGTTGCTGCTACAGCTTCTATCTTTTCAATGCTGCCTTTAAATGTAACACTGGTAGAGAATAAGTAGACCTCAAGCAACAAAAATGAGGAATGAACTAGAGTGAAAGACTGCAGTCAGCCTATTAATCATTATTTGCTCTTAGATTACTATAAATAAACATTTGTCATTACAGGGAAGTTACTGGTCAAAAGTATGGAACCAGAGTGCTCTTGTATGATGCAAAACAACAGCAGTATTTATTTATACTTAATTTACTCAAATAAATACTGAAGCTCCCCAAGAACGATCTATGTGTCTCATGCCAGAGACACAAGCTGACACAAACAAGGAAAACAGAGAAACTATCTCTAACTCTTGGTAGGTGCTCAGCTACTGACACTGCAAGGAAGTATGAGTACCTGGGTAGGAGATTGAGAGCAAAATGAGAGGGAAGACACATGGGACTAGCATTTTTGAGTTGGTAAGAGTCTGTAAACCTTGCTGATTACTTCTAGTGCTTTTAGAATTCAACATATGCATCATTTAAACCCACCAATCCTGTTCAAGTGCTATATTAAAGTCCTAAAGTACTAAAAACCCCTCTTGACTTCAGCAAAAGCAGAGCTTGATGAAAACTTTACCAGGTGCTTTCATCACCTACCAGAACTGCACCATTTTCCATACAACACACTTAAGATCTTCAGCCTTCCCCCTTCTTGAAGAAGAGCAGAACTTGAATATTATTTCAAAAGAAAGTGAGAAAATATAAAGACCCCTGAAAGGTTTCTTCACGGAAATGTTGAATACAGAATCACAGAATGTTAGAGGTTGGAAGGGACCTCAAAAGATCATCTAGTCCAGCCCCCCTGCCAGAGCAGGATCACCTACAGTAGGTCACACAGGAACGCGTCCAGGTGGGTTCTGAATGTCTCCAGAGAAGGAGACTCCACAACCCCCCTGGGCAGCCTGTTCCAGTGCTCTGTCACCCTCACAGGGAAAAAGATTTTTCTAATATTTTTGTGGAACCTCCTGTGCTCCAGCTTGTATCCATTGACTACAACCTTCTGACTTCTTCCCTTCAACCAGTTAGCGACCCACCTCACTACTTGGTCATCCAGACCACACTTCCCCAGTTTAACTATGAGGATGCTGTGGGAGACGGTGTCAAAAGCCTAGCTGATATCCAGATAGACCACATCCACTGCATGGCCACCATCCATCCACCTGGTTATGTCTTCATAAAAGGCTATCAGGTTGGTCAAACATGACTTCCCCTTGGCAAAGCCATGCTAACTGCTCCTAATAACCTTCTTATCCTTGATATGCCTAGAGACAATGCCAAAGATAAGATGTTCCATCACCTTTCCAGGGATGGATGTGAGACTGACCAGTCTGTAGTTACCCGGGTCATCCTTCCTCCCCTTCCTATAGACTGGGGTGACATTCGCTTTCCTCCAGTCTTCAGGCACCTCATCTGTTCCCCACGACTTGCCAGAGAT
This sequence comes from Apaloderma vittatum, assembly GCF_000703405.1. Lineage (NCBI taxonomy): Eukaryota > Metazoa > Chordata > Aves > Trogoniformes > Trogonidae > Apaloderma > Apaloderma vittatum. Next base: position 153,086 of record NW_009713103.1, on the reverse strand, counting down.
AATGGAGAGTGGCCTAGCAATGACTTCTGCCAGCTCCCTCAGCACCCGCGGGGGCATCAGAGTGGCCTAGCAATGACTTCTGCCAGCTCCCTCAGCACCCGCGGGTGCATCCCATCAGGGCCCAGGGATTTATGGATGTTCAAGTGTTCCAACTGATCCATATGCCAATCCTCCTTAACCAGGGCAAGCTCCTCCTTTATCCTGACTTCCTCTGGGACCTCAGGGGACTGAGGCTCCCGAGGACAGTGTCCAGCAGTATAGACAGAGGCAAAGAAGGCATTCAGTAACTCTGCCTTCTTTCTATCCTCTGTCTCCAGGGCACCCACCTCATTCACCAGAGGGCCTACATTGCCTGGACAACCAGCAATGCGTAGAATCAGTGGGACGCACTAGACTGGGGAGTTTTTTGGTAATGTCCCTAATGCCTCCAGGAAGGCAACAGACTTCCCTGTGGGCTGGGTCAGGCGGCAGATAAGGCCCTCTGTTCCCCTCAGAAGGGAGTCTCCAATAACAATTACCCTCCTTTTTTTTCTTGGACGAAGTCCTAATGCGTGTGGCTGACTGATTCACCCTTGACAGCCCTATGGATGAACCTCCACCTGTCTCTTCCTTTGCCTGGCTCTCATTGTCTAGAGCCCCAGACCTGTTTTGCAAGTGCCACTGGGCAGGTGAGGGAGGCTGGGCAGGGATTTTCCTTCCTCTCCTGGCAGGCACCTGCTTCCACTCTTCTCCATCCTTTAGGTCCCCTCCTTTTTCCTGATGGCCAGAGGGGAGCGGATTTCCTGCTTCGTGTGGAGCTTGCTGCTTATGATTTAGGAAGTGGCTCCACCAATCTATTTCTCTCTCAGACTCCCTGACACTCCTCAGCCTTTCTACTTAATCTTTCAGCTCAGCCACCAGGCTGAGCAGATCGTTCACCTGGTCACATCTGACACAGGTGTCATCTCCGCTACCCTCCACTGCAAGCGCCAGGCTCCGGCACTCTCTGCAGCTCGAGGGCTGAACACCTGCACACTTGCGTGGGGCCTCTCTCTGGGTGCCCACAGTTTTTTTAAGGGCCTTTCATCAGGTTGCAACCATAATTGGTTCTGCAATCAAAAGACCTCTCAAAACTATGCACAGGATTTTATCAATAGTTGTGCATTCTTTCATCTACAGACAGAATGCACAAGGAAGCAATCACATGCAACTTACATCAGTTGGTTGTTTGGAAAACAGCATGAGACCTGCCATCAGCAGCTGTCAGCTTCATATTTGGTTTTCACGTCCACCCAGGACAACTCAAAGAAGAGCACTGGTACTCTGTAGGCAATCTTGACCCCTGGTTTTGCCTTTTACTAATAAAATAATAACACAACCTTTTTACAGTAGGAATTGAGATCGTATGTAATGAGACTGCAGCAGAATCACTCAATATAGTCCTCATTTAGAACCTTGACTGAAAAATGAGCCTAAGAATAATCACAGCATATATATACAAAGGCTCAGAAAATGTTAATACTGCTAAAATCAAGTTATCTCTGACAAAAATAACAAGTGCAAGGACAAAGAAATTCTTAAGGCATTGCAATGCTATACTTCATCACACTGCACAACGCAATACATTGCATTTTTCAAATTATGTGGATATGCATATAATTAGCATTAAGAATAAGCATTCATTCTGTCGATTCATGTGTTTTTAATGTTTATTGGTCAGTGTTTTGATCACCGGATTATATTCAACAGGTATAACTAGTCTCTTGGAACTTAGCATCTCAGCATTGTCTTCCCCTCCTAATATCCCCACCTATACTATAAAAACTTATGATGCAGTGAGTAAAATATGCTTGCAATGGGACAAGGGGTTTTAGTTCTTTAACAAGAGTGACAGTATCAGTGTAACCCAATTCTTGAAGCTACCAACAGAGGAGCATGCCACACAGAAACTTCATATTTACACATACTTAGCACATATTTCTCTTTAAAATAAAACTAATTACAATATCTGCTACGTCACAAACTCAACAGGTTGGAACTACTGAGAACAGGCTTGAGGCTTCTGTTGGCAAAAAGCAGTGACACAGAAGTTTTTAGATGTAAAATAATAAAAAGGGAATACTGCGTTCAATTTCAAGATGTTTTCAACCCAAGGAGTGGGTTTACTAATACATTCTCTGCTAGAATTTGAAATTACAGGAAACAATGGAGCTACAGACAGTAAATAACAAGTTCTGGTTTTATACCTTTTCATTAATGGAACATGCAATGGACAGCCACGCACAGTTCTAGCTCTGGTGGGACTTGCTTCTGACCTTGGTGACTCAAAAGTCACATAAAATCCCTTTTAGGTCAACATGAGTGTCTAAATTACATTGCTAACACATCTTGGTACACATCAAGCTTCCTCATAGGGAAGGTCAGAAAAAGGGGAGGCACACCTTCTCAGAAGTTGAAAACCACAGAAATCCCTGTCAGATGCCCATCTGAGTGCTGAGCACACTTCTCCAGCACGATAACTAAGTAGCCATCTTAAGATGTCAAAAATGTTTTTCAGAAAGTAGTTCTCCTGTTTTATCAAATCCAACGTGTGATATTCAACAAGGACCCTGAATCAGTTCTACAAGAAGTGAACTGCATACGACTCATTAATCGCCGTGTCTTAAATCTCTAAAACAACACGGGTTCCTTGCAGGGGGGAGAAAGGAAGAGTACAACTGGTGTATCTAAGAGCTCAATTACTAGAACTTCAGCCTAAATGAGTATTGACACTGGCATAAGAAGTACATAAGTTATATTATTGACTAAATATCTCATTACATTTTTGTGTGTGTGTGATGATAACATAGCCAAGTATATTTTGCTACAGAAACTCCACCCTGGCTTCTACTCCTCCTGGTGCTCAGTCTTCTCCTTTGCACATAACCAACCCCAAACCCATTGGGTATGCAAAAATCTTCACTGCTTATGGTTTTATGGGTTCCACCCAGTCAAATATGAGACATTTCAGTGAAATATTTCACCCTCCCATTAAAATAAACACACACTGCAAAAGCATTTAAAGGCTCCAGAAAGTCCATATCCAGCCACAGCACAAATATGGCTGGAATGTTGTTTACAATCTTCTGAAAGCTTGCATGGTAGGAAATGCTCATTCATGCTGTAAAAATTGCAAAAAACACTTTCTTTGAATCACCAGTTTTTAGCAGACCTATCAGAACTACTTTTAAACTGATTTCTTTCGCCCAAATCTGAAAAAAGTTCAATTCACGCACCCTTCTCCCCACCTACCTACCGACAGACAGTGCTGTGCTCAAAAACAGCGGTGCAGTTTCCCTCCTGCTGTACCTGGACCCTGTCAGCTCTCGCTTGGCAAGGGAAGCTGAAGGAGCTCACACCCTCACACCTCAGTTTTCAGGAGTGCTCTAACCATTAGAGATCAGGTCAGGTTGGGGTAAGGCTGATCTCTGCTCCTCCTGCTTAAGCTTATTCAGAGCAGAAGATTAAGCAAGAGGGAGCCCAATGCTGTCGTCAAATGAAAAACTGGCACCAGAGGAAGGAGAATCTGGGTCCTGTTTCAAAGGCTGCTGTGGCTTTTCGTTTGAAGAAACTTTTCGTTTGGGAGAGTTTGTAAGAAAGGCACTGTCCTCTCTCAGTCCAGCCAGTATCTTGCAGAAAACCTGGCAATAGCACCTAGGTTCACAAGCTCCTTTTCAGTCTCAAGATGAAATGACATTAGAGGCTTCTGATATGGGTCGAGAAGCTCTCTGTAAAATTGCGTCTTGTTTTCTTTGACCACCGGGATATAACTGATGAACCAAGGGATAAAATACATAAACTAGGGTGGAAGCACGAATCCAACCCTGAAACCACTTAATTACAAAATATGCCTTCAGAAGTGGGTACCATATTACAAGCAACACAGACCAGATTTTCCTGACAAAGGCAAGTATCGTAGAAACATGCAAGAGCCTAGCTTGGAAGGGACCCTGAAAGATCATGTGGTCCAGCCTTTCATGGGAAATGAAACATAAATGAGATTATCTAGCACCCTCTCTAATTACATCCTAAAAACCTCCAGTGATGGGAACTTTACCACATCCCTGGGGACGTCATTCTAGCAAATGATTGTTCTCACTGTAAAAAAAAAAGCAGGTGAAGAAGAAGAAGAAAACAACTGTTGCATCATATCTTTCTTTAAGACACAGTTGCTCAGGCTTCTGCTTTTTCACATACTTTAGCCTGCAGATGCTATAGGCTTATTTGTGTTTGCTCAGGCAATTCTACTCTTTCATATTTCATTATATTTTTGCATAGTATAAATAAAAAAGAAAGTGGTTTCACTTATTTTTTTTCCCTTTAATTATTCAATTTGTTAAAAAAACCCTTCAGGGTAAGAGGCTGTCATCTCATACCATTCCGTTATGAAACACACCAACTCATTCTACTAAAATACAGGAAACAGAAAAAAATCCCAAAATGTTCTTTAGGAAGCTGCTCTTTCATTCCTCTTTTACACCACTACTGCGTTAAGAATTCCAATATTCAAACCCTAATAACTGTTTTTACTTTTGAAATTAAAACATAAACAGCATGCATGCAGCTGAGCATCTAGAACACCGTGGGCAAACCTGGGCAGCAGGTCTGGAGAACTGAACCTTGAGGATGAACTGCAATTATATTTCCCTGGGTAATGCCCTTGCTGTCCTAGGAGAGGGCACATCTTGCTTGACTTTGCTGCTCCCCCAAAATGGGTCGGTGCTGCTGTGCAAGAGGCTGCCTTGAAATGAATCCAAACCACGAATTCTCTGTGACAGGTTGTGGCATCTGGGTGACTCAGCCAGCCTCTGTGCCTGAGGCTGTTCCAGCCCATGCTGTGATTCTGTTAACGTCACAATTCGAGTAGATTTGGGTCTCGTTAGCAGTGACAATGGACCCCCTGAAGGAAAAACCAAGGTGGCATAGGAAATGATGTCAGTTCATTATCGGCTCTGAAAGGGGGATAATTACATCTGTCTTCTTCAAACTGAGATGACCCTGGTCCTTCAAAAGGGAGATGGCAATCTAACCTCCAGCAGCATGCCTATGCCATGCCTCATCACCTGCTAATTTTCACAGTAAAGACTCTACCTACACATTGGCTCAAGGTGACCCAAGTTGTCACCAACAGACAGGATCTCCAGCTGGACATATGCACAAATGTCCAGTGAACAGTAGCATGCTAGGGGCTTTAGACATGTTGGCAACTCAGATTCAGACATATATAAACCAAAACCTACTCGCTTCATGTAAGTAATATAGCCTGTCAATGCAGATGGCTTATTGAGCCAAACTGCTTCATAACACAGAATAATCTTACAGCTGTAATGAGAAAATCTTCTCTGGTTCCAAAATATCCATCCCAGCCTTACGGGGATATTGAGGATGAAAAAACAATTGAGTAAACAGACTAAATAAAACTGGCATAGCATTTAAATATTTCTATTAGCAATTGAGACACGGGTCTCTGTTTTAGTATTTCTTTTTTGAAATGCCTTGGACAAATGGTTGGTGGTTTACCTACCTTCAGCTCATTGTACCTTCTGAGGAAGAACCTTAACGGCCCTGAAACAAGTTTGCTTCCTGAAGGGCAAAGCCAGACACTCAGCGCTGTGTGTTTATAAGAATGCAATATGGAGGGAAAAGGAGGAGGAGGAAGAAAGGGAAAGAATTACCTAACAATTTAGTAACCGCATACAGAACAGCTTCATGGCAAATTTTTTTCCTATTTCTTTAAAAGCTAATTGGAGATGCTAAAACATCACGTAGGAGAATTTGCTGAGTACTTAGACAATGGCATTAGGACACCTTCCAAAGCTGAGCACAAATTGTTCTGCAAAGGCTAACCACATCAGCCTCCAGAGAGGGTGCTGCTTACTAAGCAGTTGTCTGCAACAGGGAAGTACATGATTATTGTAGTGGTTGTGGAATGATACTTTAGTCACACCATGTATATTGTATGTGTAGAAACACACATCTGAGAATAGCTTCCCTGGAGACATCTCCATTCCAGAATAAGAGCATTCACCAGAGAAGCTACCCTAGAGTAAGAACAGTATTGTCACTTCGCACACAGATTTGTTACAGATTGACTTCCCTGTGTGCTCAAACCACCTTTCTGGGAAAATTTCTGACATTTCTTCCCTGTCTTTTCTTCTGGACACCAAGTGGAAACTGTGGGAGCTCTCAGTAAAAAATTTTCGATGCTGCATCCAAGCGCTGCTAAAGATGCAGAATTACAGGTCATCCAAATTTCTGTGCTCAGCCCTGGACCTGAAAGTTCACTCTTGGCTTGCAGGGGTGAGGACCATTTCTCTTCAGCGTGACTATTTCACAGAATAACAGGACTGTCAGAGGTGGAAGGGACCTCTAGAGATCATCTAGTCCAACCTCCCCCCACTAAAGCAGTGTTGCCTAGAGTACATTGCACAAGATTGCATCCAGAGGGTTTTGAAAGTCTCCGAAGAAGGAGACCCCACAACCTCTCTGGGCAGCCTGTTCCAGTGCTCCGTCATCCTCACAGTAAAGAAGTTTTTCCTTATGTTTAGATGGAACTTCCTGCGTTCCAGCTTGTGCCTGTTGGCCCTTGTTCTGTCACTGGACACTACTGAAACGAGTCTGGTTCCACCCTCCTTGCACCCACCCTTTGGATATTTATAGACATTGATAAGGTCTCCTCTCAGCTTTCTGCTGAGAGGAGACCTCTCAACCATTCCTCTCAACCTTCCGTAAGAGAGATACTCCAATCCCCTAATCATCTTTGTTGCCCTCCGCTGGACTCTCTCCAGTAGATCCCCGTCCCTCTTGAATTGGGGGAGTCCAGAACTGGACATGGTATTCCAGATGTGGCCGCACCAAGGTAGAATAGAAGGGGAAGATGACCTCCCTTGACCTACGGGCCACACTCTTCTTAATGCATCCCAGGATACTATAGGCCTTTTTGGCTGCAAGGGCACATTGCTGGCTTATTAACTTATTGTCTATCATGACCCCAAGATCCTTCTTCTTAGGGCTGCTTTCCAGCAGGTCTGCCTGTAACCTATATTGATGCATGTAGTTTTTCCTCTCCAGATGCAGGACCTGACATTTTCTCCTGATGAACCTTGTTAGGTGCCTCTCTGCCCAGCCCTCCAGTCTGTCTAGATCACACTGGATGGCAGCAGAGCCCTCCGGTGTGTCAGCCCCTCCTCCCAGTTTTGTATCATCAGGGAACTTGCTGAGGGTACTCTGTCCCCTCATGCAGGTCATTGATGAAAATGTTGAACAAGAAAAGATCCAGTACTGATCCTTGAGGAACATCACTGGCTACAGACCTCCAACTGGACCCTGTACCGTTGATCATGGCCCTCTGAGCTCTGCAGAGCTCAGAAGTCCTGGAAGAAGCACTCTTTGCAAAACAGTCAGAAGGGAGGGGACGATAACATCAGCAACTGCTTTGCTGGCACAGGGGACCATAGGCAGCACAGCTGTTCTTTCTGGAAATGTCAGAAAGGAAAAAAAAATGTGCCGAGGGAGCTGTCATTGACAGACAGCACAATAGGTGATTCCAGAATAATGCTTCACACAGTCATAATCGTTTCTTGAAAACATTGTTCAGAAAGGCCAGGTTTGACTGACTTTACAATAGCAAACACAGCTTGAAAAATAGACATGTGAATTATAAAATCATTTAGGATCCAGTTTCCCTGTTTCTCTCTGATGAAGGAGAGCGCAAGCGTGTCCCAGAGCAGCTGCTGCAGCTCTCTCCTGCCTGGTCACTGCCACATCCAGTGAGGGTCAGCAGGAGGATTTCAGGCCATACCCATGGCTCCACCTCTCTCCCTTCGTCCACCTCCTTTGCCAGCTGCCTGCCACAGGGAGGGTCTGTGTGGGGCCAGTCATCCCAGCAGCACCCACAGAAAACAGCAAAACTCTGTCCCTGGGCTCTGCAGGAAGCCACGTCCCTTCAGAGGCAAAACAAGATCTCAAAGTTGTTTTGAAATCCTGCCGATGTATGCCCACACAGCGAGCCATGGCAGCCCTCGGAGAGACAGGGGCTGCCTCCTGTCCTTCTTGTGGTGCCCAGGGCTTCCATGAGAACGAGGATGAGGACAGAGGGAAAGCGGAGTTTCATATGGTGCCAGATCTACCCCACTCCTGAGCACTGCTAGGAGATGGGGAAAAAAAATCTCACAGAAGCTTTTTGAATGAAGAAGACCCAAACCATAAGCCCTGAATTCCCCTGCAGTGAACAGCAAAAACCACCAAACTGAACCCTCCACTTTCTTGTGGCCAGGACACTGAGGGGAAATGCAGACACCACAATGGTTCCTAATTCACCCCCATCACCGTGGTCAAACAGAGGTGTGGTGAGAGGGGACCAGGACTTATCTCTCTTCTGTAGCTACACCATTCAGCTTCTTCAGTAGATTACGAAATAGGCAGCAAGTCCATTCATTCCTAAACCCCTTGAAACCTTGTGTGGCAATGTGGATGACGCTTTCAAAGACTAGCTTCAGTGCCAGAGACAAACCGGGACCCTTCTGCACCCTCACCCTTTAGCTGCAGATCTGACTATTCAGCGATGGGTTGCTGTTTCAACACCAGTCCTGCCACTCTCCTGAAAACATCCTGCTTCTAAGGGACTTTCTGGTCAGTATTAAAGTCATGGAGTTTGTATCTATTAATGCAGGGGGCTAAGTTTCAACAAAAAAAACCAAGCCAAAACAAAAACAAACAAGCAGGAGAAAAGCCACAGTTTCGTAATATCTGTTGTCATGCAGCTACCATTGTCACAAGGGACAGGAAAAGTGCAGTCTGAGGTTTCAGAAAGCTCCCACACAGGGATGTGTTTAGGATCCAGGAGGAGGTTGTCACAGAGATTGCAGAAGCTGGAGTCTATGACATTTTATTTGTGTTGCTTCAAGTCATTCATCCACATGCCCTCAGGGGATGTTCTGTTTTTTAAAATTGTTGTTTCTGCTAAAAACCGCATGGTGTGAATTGGTGTGTTTAGATGCTCCTTTCCCGTAATTTTTTTTTTCCATCCCTACTCTTCTATCTCTCTGCTATATAGGTGTAAAATACAGAAGTATGCCCATGCACACAGGGCTTCATTTTCCTCCTAATTAATTTCAATGAAATTCAAGAGACTAAGTTGCTGAAGTAAATGAAATTATACAGGTACAGAACTAATCCAAGTGAGGAAAAAATCAAGCATGATGATACTACTCTTTTCAGTCCTTCTTCCATAGCTTCCTCTGAGTACTGGAATAGCAGATAGAGAAGCTAGAGACAAGGTCCTTGAACCAAACAAATCAACTACGTATGAGGAATTGAACAATATAGGGGGAGAACTTACAAGCCTTATTTTCTCAGCTTATTTTATTTTCTCTGTTTGTAGTGGATTTTGTAGGACAGTTTACAACTTATAAAGTTTTCAGTCCAAGATTTCAACTAGGCAGAGGATCAGTTGACAAAATTCTCACTAGATATTGGTTCTACAACTGAGCTATTTCATGGGCTGGCTTAACCTGCATTTAGTCTAACAGACAGATGTTTAGAGTTCACCAAGACTGCTGAAGTAAAGTTACTACTATGAGAGTCTCACTAAACCTGGTCAATCCATAAAGCTTGCTTTGTTTTTAGCCTTTCAACTCTGCACATTTTAGTGAAGTGAAGCTCTACAGATTAAATTCACAATTTACTCACACATTAATCCATAAATGTATAACAAGAAGCATAACCAGCTCAGAGTTTTGCAGTGCTGCAATAGTGCAAGACGATGGAAGACACATGGCTTGGTGTGCTCAGCACCATCGACATTAACCAAAGGGTCCTTGACAGATCAAGTCAGACAGTTTCTCCCTTTCCCTTTCCTCCTTACTTTCCTTGAACAAGACAAGACACTCAAGGGAATAGCCCTTTCACAAACTATTTCACTATTTCAGAGACCAGTTAGGAGCAAGAGAAGGGAGCAGACAGGATTTCACTACCACCATAGCAGGGAGGACAGGGCTTGTGCAGTCCCAGTAGAAATGTCTCTCCATGGACTCATTGAATTTACCAGCTTCAAGTGACTTTGAAATTACAGATTAGCAAATCACAGTAGGTGATGTTCCTTCACCTACTGCAGTTAAATCCAGGACTAGTGTTCTCTGTCCTTATTTGATCTTGACTCTATGCATCTGCTGCAGTGGTTACAATGGAGTCTGTGTCTGAGAGTGCCTTATATTTTTAAACAAGTTGCGATTCTCTTTCACCAGACAGAAGAAACATGCTGCTGTCAAGGCCAGGTATCCCTGATAACACTGATCCCTTCGTACTGCTGTACCAAGTGGGGCAGATGTGTGGTAGAGGCAAGAGCAGAGGTGTAAGGAAAACAGGAATTGAGAGGAAGCAAGGGAAAGACAAAGATTTAGGGTAGCTAGGAGCAGCCAGGCGGAAAATAGCTAAAGAAACCAAAACACAGCCTGGCACTGGTGATGACAGAGACTGAACCAGCATTATGAGCCACGTCAAGGGAATCAACAGAAAGATTCCTATTTATAGAGTTTCATATCCACATCTTCTCTCAAAACATATATAGGGCAGAAACAGCCAGTTCATGCTTGGCAGGTATCATCAAGGGAGTTTATGTAACACTGCAAAAAGATAAGCACCTATTTATGAGCAAACTGTCATTTTTACCCAACACTCAAGCAAATCAAGCTCTCTCATCACAGACAAAAAACCTTCAAGCTGTCAGCTGTGAGTTTTCTTGGTGTTGTAAAGCACCACAGGGCACAAAATCACTATGGTATTTTTTTGCTTTGCTTGTCAACCTCTATTTGCTGGGAGTTTGAAAAACAGCGGAGACATGAAGCACAGGATGAACTGAACAACAATTAATAGACCTTAACAAGAAGCAAGAAGACTGTCACAAATCTATGAAATGCATTTTGTCTCTAAGAAAGAGGCTGTTAACCTCTCTGCAATATGGAGTTAACAAAAATACAAGGGACGTAACCAAGCATCTGCTGAAGAAGAAAGGGAAGGGAAGAAAAAACAAAGACAGACATATTGTGTTGTGAGGTAGCTGGAACAGGACCAAAAGTGGTTTGGAAATATCTGGTATGGATTATAGTCTATCAGCTCTAGAAGAGGGTTACTTGGTTTCAGTTTGTCTTTATAAATTTCTTTTCTTCACTTGGGTCATATTACTATTATTCAAGCCTAGATTACAAAGAAGGCAGATCTGTAGGACTTTGCATTTATTTCCTTTGTCAGCTCAACATATTAAGTGCAAGTTTATACATACACTATATATCTTATTAAATGCTCTATCCTGTTTTGGTCTATTCTCTTCTGATTTATTTTGAACTCAAAGACCATAGCAGTAAGTGCCTTCAAACCTACAGATGCTTAGACCACTGGGGAAAGAGCAGAAAAAAAGTGAAATGCAGCAACCATTACTGTCCAACTTCATTACACTCATGCGTTGGAAGGATAAAGCCAGAATATACTGGAATTTAATCTCCTCTGAGGGAAGAAACTGGAAGCAGCATGTTTGCTAGAAACGAGGCACACTCAATCCACTAAAAATCATCAGGATATGCAAAATTCAAATGCAATTTAAAAATGGACACTGAGAAAACTTATAGATACGGAACCAAGGAAGGTACATGTATGGCCCTTGACCATACATGTAAGGCCAAGAAAGAAATGTGTTCATCCTTTCTCCAGCAGTGCCATCTTCCTGCTGTAATTACAAACAAGGTAGTAACGTTCAAAGGAGAGATGTGCCTGATGTTTGAGCCAGAACTGGTGGTGAGGCTCCTTTGGGAGCTGACAAGGGCAAGTCACAACCACCTCCTGGGATTCCCGCTCCCACTGCAAAACCTGTTTGGCAAAGGGTTGTGTTGCAGCATGTGCTCTTCATATAGAACACTTACTTCTGACTAATTTAGCCTCTTGGCAGGAGATGCTCATACATATCAAGTGAAACAGCCTTGCACTTCCATATCAGCCTACACATCCTCATATAGTAGCAACAGCACAGCGCATACTCTGCTTCCGGCAGTCTCCTGTGGATCACAGGACAGATGTGGTTAACCATGCCCACCTCCTCTTCGTAAAAGCCTGCTCCATGAGTACATTTTCTGGCCTTTCATACTGTTCAGTTATAAAATCCACAAGTGAAAGGACCACTGCAGATGCTCCTATGAAACCATTCCACTATTCATTTTATATGGGAAGGAAGGTTAAATATAATGGGACACCACCAATGCTAACCAAATGTTAAATATAACAGTGATATTTATCACATATGGGAGGACAGAAGAAAATATCTGAATTATGCTTTCCAAAATAGTACTGTCTGTTCTTAACAAAACACCAACCATCACAAGGCCATCAGTCTACTAATCTTATCAGTTCACTAAGTTCTGCAGAGAAGAGAGGGAAATAGAGTCCTTAGAGCACATCAGATTCCCCTCATCGTCTATTTACGAGATTACTAAATTATTGAAATAATACATTAAGAATATATTACATGCTGTCTGGTGAATGATGGGACTGCAATGCATAATGTAGAGAGAGATGTAAGCTTTCCAATATATGCACATGAAGTGACTTGTTGACCTAAAACACTTGCTTCTGCTAAAGTAACTTCAAGAGAGTCAAGGAGGGAAAAAGAAATCCCAAAGTAATACACTGATAATTGAATTTCCTAACTGAAATTTATACCACTAAAGACACTTTATTAATTTATTTTACATCATTTAGGCAAATAATACGTGGTAAGTCAGTAGAAGAGCAAATGGGCATGGCTCCAGCAATTGCAAATATCTTGTCTTAACCTGACTTCATGTGTCACAGCACTGTCATGGAGCAAGACAACTCCACGAAGACAGAGGAGTCAATAGTGACTATTTCCTCCTCACCCAGGTATCCACTATACTCAGTTCAGTGTCTGGATAAAAAGAAGAGAGAATGAATGCCAGAGCAGATACAGATGCTATGTGTGATCGTTACAATCTGATTATCTGTCTACACTGATAAGAAAATTAAGACTTTATCAATAAAGTTTGATAATGCTGCCAACAGAAATTCAACAGAAAGGAGACAGAAACGTCCTAGAAATATGGTTTCACTTGCCCACTGTTACAGTCAGTTTCTTTTCCTTCATATTGGGAGGATATATTATACAATATGTAGATGGACGTTTCAGGGTTGGGGGTTTTTTTGTGTAAAAGTTGTACAGCATCTGTTGCAATCTCCAGCTGTTTCATTAAGTTGCTCCTGAACCTGCTTCAATCTATATTCAGAATCTGTTGCCAATTAATAAACCACATGAATGGATAAATCATATTCCACAGATAGCCCAAGGATTCACTGGCTAAATTCAGTCTTCATCAGCTGCAACTATGCTAAGGCCTAGGGATGAATTCAGCTTTCTAAGATTTCTTTTCTTTAAAGAGAAAAAGTTCACATTCCTAATCCCAAAATAAAGTTCAGCTTCAAGCCATGAATCCTTCAGTGTCAGTGGGGATTTAGTCATGACATGTGATGTGTCATTGACTAACAGATACCTCCACGGAGATAGCAGTTCAACACAGAGAGATGAGGCCAGATCCTCCTTTTGAAGCCCCAAGCAGCCACATCTGTGCTGTCGCACAGGCTATGCTACCCATCCAACATTGCCAGTGACGTTACTACACCACCTCTGCTTTTGTGTCCTGTGCTGCTGGCATCTTCATGCACCCAGTCACTACATGACTTGGAGTGCGAGTGGGGGAGTTTGGACATGCAGTCACATGCCAAGATACAGAAAATCAGTTCTAGTTCCTGAACCATAGCTCTGCTCATGGAGAAGGTAATGAAATGCAGCTGGCTGCTCTGTAGCCCTGGGACCTTGAAGGCAGATTTCCCTAAAAGGTCAAGAGTGTTTAAAAAAACAAATGAAGAAGATCTTCAGACCTACTTCCCTACAGTGAAACGAGCTGCATTGCAGCTGGTCTCAGAACCAGTATTCAGAACAGGATTTAAACTATGACAGGCATAAGAGCTCTGCAAGAGCAGTGTTTATTCTTGCATTGCAGGACAGCCCAGTTCTGCCAGATCTGCCAGAGAAATAGCTCAAGGAAAAATATCTTTGTCATGCTGCCAGTGCCACTGCTAAACTAGGTTAATTGTTAGAGAGATGCGGAGGTCGGCCAAACTTGCAGCGTATGGCCTGTGTGGCTTAATGTCAGACAAGAAATGAAAGTCTGTTGTTTGTGTGCAACCACCGACCTCCTACAACTCCCACAACCTCACTCCTTCCTCCTACCCTGCCAGTCCCCTGGTGCTTTGCCCTCTTTGGTCCCCATCCTGAAGTGGATTGCCCATTGTGAAGCAGCCTCCGAGTGGGATAAGGCTTGCCGCCTCCTTGCTCCTGTTACATGGGCAAGGCATGTAAGCACAAAACTCAGACATAACTAAGACATAACTCATTCATGAAAAGAAGCCTTTCTGCCAACCATAGTTGTTGCATTGCCTTTCCAACTTGGCAGGGTTTCACTTCTTTTGGCTGGCTCAAGTTTTGCATTTGGCAACAAAATGTATTTGTTGAGATTATCACTGTACAATATCAGCCTTTTCCAAAGGTGTGAGAAGGCTCCAGCCATAAAAAAAATATTCCATCAGAGTAAAAGGTTTAATTCTGATCTTAAGTGTGTGTAGTGAGTTCTGAATAGAGTAAAAGTGACTTTCATGCATGCACAGAAGGAATGAAGCAGGATGTTAAAGTATAACTGAAATGCCAACCATCATTACACACATAATACCCAAGCAGAATCAATAAATTCTTAAAGCTCTCAAAGGAGTTTTGGTTTCTGGAGCCATTCCTAACAAATTTATTCCTGCACCTAGAATCACAGCACCAGGGAAAAAGATGCTAACCAGCAGTATCTATTCATACTACAAAAGTGCAGCCTGGGTTGTGAAACCAGACAGGATGTGCAGGCAGGAGAAGGTACAGCCTCTGGGAAATGTTGGCAGAAGCTAGGGGAGAAACCCAGACCCCACCACACTCCTAAAGGGAAAATATTGCATATTTAGTAGAGTACATTTGGTCATTGGTCAAAGAATGAACGGATCCAGAATAGTCATGGTCAATAGAAATCCTGCACCTTCTATGCTATCAGCATAGTCTGTGTCAAACACCCCTGAATACAACACCTAGTGTATCTAGAAAATTCAGTTTGGGCATCTCAACACCATGAATTTAGACTAAAACTCCTCCTGTACTTTTAAGAATAGTACTTGCAGTTCATCTGTATGGGCTTCTCCTTGAGGGCTTTCAGGCCACATTTGTACTAAAATGTCAAGCTTTACCACGCAGTTCTAAAGGCTGGAAATACAAAGGGAGAAGAATGACAGAGGCAAGGTCAAGGCAAGAGGAAGGGAGAGAATAAACAAAGTCAAGGACCAGAAGTGGTACAAAGCAGAGGACAGGAGTGGAAGAACAAGTGAGAGGGCTGGTGGAATGGGGTTGGTCACAAAGCAGTGAGGGAACAGTCTGGGGAAGGGACACTGGCTGTTGCTTGAGATTTTGGGAAAGATCTCAGAAGTCTGAAGGAAAACCAGCTCTTTGGAGAAACAGAAGGAGCCTGAGAACACGGACTGTCTACTGTTTCCCTGCACCACACTATCTGTTCAGACTCAGTATAAGATAATAGCCAGATTAGAAGCTTTCCCAGATAAGATATTTGCGATGGGAATAGTGAGGAACTGAGAAGACTGTGTTGCTTGATTCCACACAAGTTGTCAGAGATTGCCATGCTTCCATCCTGGCCCCTCTGTGAAGCTGTAGCACAGGGGTGAAGCTGACGGGCAGCCCTTGATGCTTCCGTGCCTTTTTGCTTTAATTTGCCTCAGTTCTGCTTTCCCTGAGAGTCATCCAATTCTAGTACACTGGAAAAGGCCCTTTGCACTTTGCCTGAGGGTGTTCTGTCTTGGCTATTTAATGCAGATATTCCAACCATTTCACATATATTTTTATTCAAAAATCTTTCCATTCAAGCCTTGCTTTCCAACACATTCAGCTTTAATTAACCCCACAGTTTAACTCCAACACAGATTTCCACACATGCAGCTTTGCACAGAGTAAGGAGACCAACACGTGGCTTTTGCAGTGGACTAACACAGGAGACCAAAAGGTGGTCTGAGCTTATCAGTTTTGTCACAAATAATGCATACCCTGTGCTCCCCAGCCTTTGTGCAGCTAATTTCAGAACGACAGACTTGAAGCTGGACACGGGCTTCCCCACTGAGTTGAACAGAAATTAAAGAATTTGGCTGCACAGATAAGTTCAGTGCTGGGAGGGGAGCTTGAATTAAGTAGTTTTTACCATAAAAAAAGACATGCTCACAGACACTGGAAGGCAAGTGGCACTTATGTCTCTTCTTTTTAAATTGAATGAACAGAGAAACTAAATTTTACTGGCTATTTCAACCGAAAGAGCCATTTTGAAATTTAAGAGAGTAGTTATCAGATAAAAAGTTACATGGGGAAACTTGATCCAACTAATTTGGTGAGATCCATTTGACTGTTTCATGTAAAACGCAAGAGGGGTAAGAAAAAAAAAATTTTTTTGCATACAGGAGTAGGCTGTGCAGTTCACCCAAACAATAGATTTTATTTTTTTTAAATGGCTGGATTCAAATTACTGGGGTGGATCTAGGTGGTGGATTACCAGCAGTGACTAGGGCCAGGAGCTGTTTAATCCTTGGAGGGAAGCAGTGCCAGCAAGCACGGCTGTCACAGGCTCCCTGGTGCTCAACCTGTGCTGAGCACACGCGATGCCAGGCACCCTCCTGGGCTCTCGGTCGGTCAGCACAGCCACCTGCTGAAGGCGGATTAGTTTGGAAAACAACCCCACATGTTCCAGGTGATTGAGGTTCTCAGAGGAATAAGGTGAGGTTATTCACTATCTGGTCTCGCAACCTCCTTCCCCTCATAATTTTATTGCTAAGTGGTTCATTGAGCTCAAAGTGCAGAAAATCCTTTTGTCGAGAACTGGTACCCCACTGCGCAGAGGTCCTGTTTTAAAGTGAGGAGGATTGCGATGGGGGCTGATGTCCCTCGGTGCGAGCAGTGCCACCAGGTCTTGCCTCCTATAGTGGCCATGGGCTGCCTCTCCATCCACACACCTTGTTTTTAACAGAGGGAAATATCATACCCTGACTTAAAAGGACTCTTGGGCATGTATTTCCTTTCTGAAGATATTTCAGGTAAGAAAGAAAGGGAGCAGATGCCTTTTGAAGCAGCTTTACAGGGATATAAAGGAGGAGGCCTGATCCCTGGCCTGCAGCCTCTTCCAGACCCTTGTAGACCCTTATGTTGCTGAGAGGATGTGGCTACATCCCATCCCCTCTTGGACCTTCCCCAAAGGAGACCTCACAAATTCCTCTTGTCCTTCTACTAGGTGATTCCATGGGCTTCCCCTCAGGAGGGAACACCCCAGATTACTGGGCTGCTCTTTAAGTTTAGCTGAGAGCAAGTACAAGGGCATCTATGCTGAAGTTGTTGCTGGAGGCAAGGGAGAGACAACAGGCAACAGCCAGGGAAGTGGTTTTAGTGCAGACAACAGCATCGGAAGACATAGGTTTGATTGCTGAGAATACCTGTAATTATCAGACAACAGGCAGCAGCAAGGGAAGTGGTTTTAGTGCAGACAACAACGTCAGAAGATATATATTTGATTGCTGAGAATACCTGTAATTACCAGATTCCTAGCAGAAAACTAAAAATAGCAGCACCCAACATCTGTTCCATGAAGTGCCACTACAACATACACACACCTTTCTTTCCTACTCATGTGGCACTCAGTTGAATTGCAAAGGTCTGACACAGCCTTTCCCCAACTTCATTTCTCCTCTTTGACTCTCCTAAAATCTCCTCTTTATTTCTTAGACGGATTCCAGAGCCTGCATCTCCAGATAGGCTTTGGGCTATACTGTAATCCCTATTCCCCAAGCCTCCTGCTCCACACTTACCCAAAAAAAAAACCCCCTTGAACTAAAGCAAACCCTGCCAATGCAACACAAATACCCTAACCTTTGTTTGAATGTGGTAGAAAGTAAGAGATGGGCTGAATAAGCAGGAACGCAATGCGAATCTCAGCACCCTTATTCTACCTCTTGTACCATCACCATTGATGGTAACCACATCCCCCATGGTCCTCCAGCTCTTCCCTTGCCACTCACTGGCTCCCTGCTCCTCCTTGGCTGGTATCTCTGGGGGCTGGCAGCCAACAAAATAGTGAGTCCTGACTGAGGCCAATATTTGTTCTGGCCAGCAATCAAAGATAGTGTGATAATGGAAAAAAAAAATCTGCTTACTATGGTCTAGTTTCAAGCAATGGGACAAACTTTCAGATACACTACACATGGCAGGGGCTTTTCAGTTTCCTGGGGGGAAGGATTTATGAAGCTGTCTCTGTGGAATCTGGAGCACAAAAGTGCTGGGGCAGTAAGTCTGTGTCCCCAGGTGGCAGGCTGTCCTGGACACCAGTGTCCCTGCTGTCCCACTCAGAAAACTTTGCATAAAAAACATCCTGCATGCAAGCACCCGAGCAACTGAAGTAGCAACCTGTAGGTCATAACATTTGTGTAAACTGATTAAACAGAACTGAAGACAGTATTTCTCTTTTTCTTTCAACTGCTGCTATTACAAAGGGCCTTGATTCCATCCCACAGATTAGTGTATCAGTGCCTTGTGCAGCAGCCAGAGGCACCAAATACAGATGGAGGAGGAGGAGAAATTCCTGAAGCAAGCTCAAACTGCCCAGGGCCCTTTTTGGATTATGTCAGCCCCAGCAAATACTGCTTCCCGCTGCCCCAGACAGAGATGGAGCAGTGAGGAGGTCCTGAGCACCAGCTCCTTGTGCCAGGGAGCATCCAGGGCTGGGCGCTGGCAGGGGGACAGGGACGTGCACCCCCCATTGCTGACAACCGAAGATGCACGTCCAAGACCCGGTCCACACCCACTCCTTAAAGAACAACTGTCGACATCTAGCAAGACTAACATCTCTGTGGGTTAGAAGGCTAAATAAATAAGAGCCAAATTGCTACTGTATATCATAGCCCTTTATCCTGGGAGAATCAGTGAACCTGAATTCCCCAAGAAAAGCAAGCAGGCTGTGTCTGCGCTTGTGCTCCGATTAATCTCATCAGTTTGTTTTCCTGGAAACTGGATGTCCCAGATGCCATTGTTCCCATTATAAGTGTTCATCTGCTCTGTTTTGAGCTTGATTGCTCCTGTAGCCTGCTTGGCTTAACTGTTCTTTGTTTTGTTTTAAATTAATGTTCTTAAACAAAATGTCAGTAAATTCAAATGAGGACATAGCTGCTACCTTCAATACCAGATTTGTTAAGTGTCTAAAAACACCTATGGCATACAGAAATCCTGAGCTGTTGTATGCAGCGTGACTAAATTATTAATAGTTGCCATGCATATCACACAGAATTTCAAAAAGGGACTTTGTGTTTCTGCAAAACACTGCTATTTTCGTCTGACAGTAGAGACAAAATCATCTGGAAATTAGTCTCATTGGTACTAATCACAACATTCCCACTGTAGGCACAATACAGTCATTTTTCATTTTTGAGCAGAATTAGCCATTTCATTCACTATCTGAAGGAAGATCTTAAGAGTTTACAATTTGTTAAAATACAACCAAAACATAATTAATTAAAACATACTGGAACAAATATCTACTTCTAGTCATAAAAGCCTTATTAACTAGTACAATAACACTGAAGCACAAATTAAACTACTATAATTTACAGATCACACCATGGAATACTTGTTTTATGGGTTGGAAAGATCAGCTATGGGGTTGTTTGAGGTGGGTTTGTTTTTCAAAAAGCATGGAGATATATGAACGGATTGCTACATTTAAATTTGCGTTACAGAGAAAATAAAATTCTGCTGTGGGCGAAAACAGAAACATGGGAAATTTCTTTCCTCTCTCAAGAGAATTATTTCTGGTGAAAGGCTTCTCAGCATTTTGCTACAGGCAGGCAGCTTTACACATAGAACATTATGCATGTACGCACAGAGAGCACTCTACTGGGGGTATCCATCCTGATGCCTTCCTCTATGCCCAGCTCCCCTGCAAAGCTATTTATGGAAAGTAAAGAAAAAAACCCCATAAATTCAGAAATGGAAAATAATAACCCAAATCTAACAACCATAGAAAACATCGGCACAGGAAAGCAAGTTGATAAGGAAACAAGCAGCGTCGCTCAGTATGTCTCAGCTGCTTCCAAAGCAGAAAGCAATGGGGACGTACGGCTATTATTAGCCCTCCGGATGGGAAGCAGCTAGTTCACAACACGGTTTGAAGCTGTTGGGAAGACGTTGTGGGATTTTCCTCACATGTACACACACGCACAGACAGACAGACAGGCAGCCAGACAGACCCCCAAAAACACTCCTGGCGAGCCCCTTCACGCCACTCGGGTAAGACAGACAGACAGAGAGCACGACGCCGGCGCGACTGTGCGTACTCACAGCTCGGAGTACAAGAAGTGCAGGTTGCCCACATTGTCTATGTAGTTTGCAGGACTTAGCCAAGGTAGGACCAGTAACAGGAGAGCCTTCATTTTCAGTGCAGGGCTGGCACTGCTGCTAGGTTTCCTCCTTCCCACCGTCTCTCTGTGCTGGTGGGACACACAACGTGAAGCTTTTGTGCCAGCCAAGCCCCTTCTAAGCGAGCCTTCCCATTTCAACGCAATGGTAGCACATTATGAATCGAGTTTAAATCCCTTAAACGAAGCTACACTGCAAAAATCATTGACCTGTAAGAGGATTACTCGATCTGACTCTCGGATGGGTAGATGTGAGGGTTTAGGGACAGCACAGCGTGGTTGGCGAGACAGTGACTTATGCTGCAGAGGAGAGTGATGCTCGGGGAAGAGACCTGCCTCCTGCAGGAATCAGAGTGGTTCTTCAGAGGCAGCTGGTACGTTTACATCACTGCCCACAAGCAGATGGGTTACGAGCTAAAATGCATAACAGAAGGGTGTAGCTGTCTGACAAGGGGGGGAGAAAAAAATGCCCCCTGTGGAGTTTTGAAGCAGGCGATATCAGAAGGCCACACCTTTTTAAAGTAAAACGCCACAAAAGATCACAGCCAACTGCTGGCTGTTTGCTTCTCAGTCTGAATTCCCCAAATCCAGTCAGATGTTTTTGTGCAAACATAAATCATGTAGTGATCCAAGGACACGTCTCTTCTTGGGGTTTTGTGGGTTTTTGTTGTTTTTTTTCTGTATATTTTTTTTAAGTAAGCAAAAGCAAACATTTTAAATAAGGATGCTCTCAATGGACTACTCCATGGTAACCAGAGTTTTTTTTAAAAAAATTGTCTCATCAATTACAAATCATAAAAAAGCAAGCTCGCCTTGTCCCATCAGGGACCTTGTGTCTGATCAGGGCAAATTTTTATGTTTTCTCTAAGAACGAGGATTGGTCTGAACCTGAATCATGCAAGAAAAGCAAGGGCTTCTGACTGCCCTGGTGTTTCTAACAGAGTCTACTTGAATTTATTCACTGTGAACACAGATCACGTTCAGTCAGGATTTCAGATGGGCTTTGAGTCGTTCTTGCTGCAGACAATGGATTGTTTATGATTTTTGGTTTTTATTTATTTATTAACAAAGTCACACACTTTCTCTTCTCTTCGTAGATTCACCAGAATTAAAGAGAACAGCATCAGCTCAGTCCGCTCAACTTGTGCCTCTCCATGCCAGAGCACAATGTCCTTCTCCTCTCCCGCCCTGCCATGACTTAGAGGTGGGACAGTGAGAGAGATTTCTGCATTTCTGAGAACTAAATTAGGCAGAGGCATAAGATACCTTTGGTGATAATTAATCAATGCTGTGCTTAAAAAAAATAAATAAATAAAGCCACTGTACAGTATCTGCAAGCACAGCATTGCAGAGGTCTCCCTTTAAGAGTCACTCAGAAAGCAAGAAGCCACCCAGCCTACACGTAGCACTGCCTCGTACTGCAGTACCTTAGAGGCTTTAGTGTTTTATGGGAGGGGAGACCCCTGCTTTGTCTCTCCCATCTCCTGCTCCCTGGTTCGCAAATCTAGGACCTAGTGGGGGGAGCCAAACACAAGGGAGGAGGGAGAAAGAGGCTCTAGGAACATGTTAATAAGTGAATTCGTCCTATCCCTGGTTAGGCTTAGGCCAAGTGAACCAGAAGCATAGGATATGCTTCTGGAGAAGAATATGCTGATGGAAAAAAACAGGCCAGGGGCATTCAATAAGCAGCACTAGAATAAAATTCACCAGACTTTTATAGGACCGAATCATGATTTACACCACTGCAATTCTGCAAGATATGTGTGTGAAGGGTATCATTACCATTCTCCTCCTTTACCTTAAGGAGGAGAAACCAAGACAACGAAGTGACTTACATGTGTCCGTGTAGGAGACTTGACACTACAAATTATAAATTGTGCTAGTTGTGTGGCTTCTGTGTGAAAAAAAATATTCCGGTTTTCTTATTTATTGTGTGGGTTGTTTTTTTTCCTGCTAGTTTTAAGGCCACAGAACTACCTCAAAAAAAATGAAAACAAAAAGAAGGATCTAAAATACATTAAATTCACTATATATAGCAAAGGGAAAGTGTATTTGTACTAGGAGTCAGGGATTTTGAGGTTGGAACCTGGAGAGAAGCATAATCTTAAGGACAGCAGCTCACAGCAGATTGTCAGTCCCTTTACCTGCATTAATACTGAAATTAGTATTTGAAGCCTGTCAGAGAAGTACTGACTAAAGGCAGAAAATAAGTAACTTTCTTAATTTTTCCCTTTAACAGCAGAAAGCTAACCTTGCAGAGCACTGCTGGGCTGGGCTGGGGGCTTCTGCCACTGCACCTCACACCATGAGACGGCAGCAACCTCAATAGAGAAATCCAGGTCCAGAACTGGGTGGGCCGAGGACACCCAAATCCACAAACATCAATCCACTATTCCTGCGAAAAGTAGGCCTTTGACCTTTGTAAGAAGTCAAGAAATCCTTTTCTAATGTATTGTGGGGGTTCTTATTTTCAGTTTTAACAATGCAAAATGGTCACGTGTTTTGGTTAACCACCATAACTTCAGTGGGTATCTCGGTGAACAAATTACTCACGAGAATCCAGGTGCTTCAGGAAATGAAGTCTCCAGTTCAAATCTGAATGATTGGCTGCAGAGCCATTTCCAGTTATGGGCTTCAAGATCCTGAAGCCTACAGCCAGGTGAACACATCTCCGTGCTCCAGCTCACCAGGGATGCTCTGACCCTCAGCATTACCATGTCTTTACAGGAATGTGCCCCCAGTAGCAATCTGGAATCCTGCACTGGCTGCCCAGGGCTTCCCCCACAACACACAGGCAGAAGCACACACCAGGGAACACAACTCACAAAACACAGGGGAAGTCATTCTCACTGGACAACAGATAAAGGTCACAAAAAAAGCATCTCTTAGACCCCTCTGTTGCCTGGACTATACCAAAACATTCGTCTGCTGTCAGAAATTACAGCCCTGAATGTCTCTCTTTACTCTTCTGCCTTCCTTTCAAAAGGCATAAGACGCAAGACAAAAGCAGCAGCACGTGCTTTTACCCTACAAACCAGAGGATCACTCATAGTCAGTTGTCTCCTTGCAGAGGAACCAAACTGCTCCCTGGAGAGGTCTCTCCTGGAGGCAGGAGAGAGGGTGTCTTGGCCACTAGGTTAGGTAAGGCTGGAGTGGGGAGTCCAGCCAAGGAGTTCTTCCACACTACACTGCTCTGTGAGCCCCACAGCGCCGGGTGGGTAAGTGCGGTGGGTAAGTGCTCACCTGGAAGAAAAGAGCGCTCGGCTCCAAAGACCAATACCAACCCGGAATATTTTCTGCTCTACTTCTTATATAGGCCATTTGTGATTCAAAAAAGGATTGAAGAAAGGGCAATTATAAAACCCTTAATGTGTTACTAAAATATTTATGCTAGCACAGCTTCCCCAAACTCAGATCTCTTTGCATGGCTAAATACACACTTCCATTAATGCAGCTAACCACAAGGTATCCACCCGGAACTGCTAACGATAGCACGAAGTACCCTGAGTGCATTTGATTCTAAAAAAAAGAATGAGATACTGTCATACATATGGACTAAATTCAGCTTTAACTTAACAAGGCTGTAGGTGTTCATTGGGAGAGAAGTTAACAAATATATCTTTACATTAACTGTCTATTTTAAAGATACTTTTTCCTCTCCTTAAGAAAATGAATGAAAAAAAAGGTGTACCAACAACAACTTACTGGGTCTGGAAATGCTGTTCGAGGTGACCACGTTGCACGACCTCTGAGCAGTGTTCTGTGAAAGGGCAGCTAACCATTAGCTTGTCCAGGAGGTTATTCACTAGTATGCTGGACTTTCTGCATGTCTGGAGAATCACAAGCTTGCGGTCCATGGGGCAGAAGTCTTTCTCCACGAGGAAGTTTGTAAGGCAGGCTGTGCAGAAGGTGTGACCACAGAGCGTGTCTAACGGCTGAAGCAAAGGTTGCAGGCAAATGTGGCATATCAGATCATCATCTACTTCTTCTGTGTAGCTGTACAAGTGGTTTTCTTCCGGTAAATGCACTTGGCCGCAGGTGACACAGAGTGGTGGGGAGCTATCCTCCATTTCTTCTTCTTTCTGGCTCATAATCAGAATTGATGCAATTCAAAAGAGGGCAGACAGGAATACTCGACCTCCTTTCTATTTGTGAGAGCAGCAGCAAGGCTTGTGTGCCATGAGATCTGCGGGGAAGAAAGTTAAAGCATTATGTTCTGGATTGTTGTCTCTTATAGAACTTGCAGTATGCATCTGGGTATGAAGTACTGTAGAACGTATTAGGCGAAGAGTACATCTTTGGGATGGGAGGCTGAAGCAAAGAAAGGGGCAGAAAAAAAAGAGAGAGTTAACTCCAGCTCAATTTACACAATTATTCTAATTGTAAAGAAAGCTATCAAAATAGGGCATTTAATGGCTGAAAACCTTAAATTAGCATATAATTGCAGTTCCAGTCAGCTGATTTTGTGTTCATGTTACTTCTGCTGGAAAAGCAGCATCATGTGTAAGAAAACATTTCACAACTGTGTACAGAAATACAGGTAAGAAGAATGGCTACTGCCCAAGCCTCCTGCTCAGCAGAGCAGGCGAGACACACACATGAGTGTACAGACACTCTACGTGTAGCCAGAGGGAGGACAGTCTGGGTCATGAGGAGTTAAGAGCTTGAGGTCCTCTGGACCATCCTTGTCCTGCAGCAGCAATGGACCTGGGACTCTGCATCCAAAGCTTGTCTGCTTGTCCCTTCATGGCCTAAAGTCAAGTGGTTATAACCACCTGCACCAGCACAATCACTTCAAAACTTCATTTCACTTGCCAATAAAACAAACATCTCGTGCTGAAATGAAGCCCACAACATGATGCCAGTCTAAATTAGGCCTGTTCCCTTCATAACTTGTATTACAGAAATCCAGTAGGTCCCTAACTATGGACCCAGTTAGCTCTGGCCAGAGCACCTGCCTGCTGGTATTTTAAAGATGTAAACTCTGTGGGTGGCAGCAACACTGAAGAGTAATTTGTAGTTTACACTTGATGAACCCTGACTGCTCCTTGGGCACTTATGTCTCATTACATCTATGCATATTTTGATATGCTGCTTTGAAAATAAACACAAAGATATAAAATATGCAATGGCCTAATTACAACTCTTACTAGAAAATATAAATCTTACTTGCTGCTTTGCTGTAACACTGTACCCTTGGTTCCAGCTTGACTTAATTTGCTGAGACAATGTGTCAGCCTCAAGACACCCATGTTTGAGGGCAAATGAGGGAAAGAATAAAAAAACTCTGACTATGACAGAGCACATTTTCATATAAAACAAAATCTTGTTTTTATGTAAAGCTCATGGGCTCTAAACCTGAGAAATTACACTTTAACATGCCAAGGCTTTTCTGACATAAAGGTAAAATGATAGCCTCACTAACTCTAACCAGATGCTTAAATGTCAAACATTCACTTTAATGCTTTGCTAGATCCTATTCTTGTGTAGCAATTACACTAAGTGGCTGTATAATAACATTTTTTTTCTTGCAAGACTAAGTTCTGCATAAGCTCTGTCTCCAGATTAGCAGTAGCTTCATTTGAGTTAAAATCATAATCTATTATAATCCTTGCAAATATTTAAAACAATCTATACTGTGGCAAATGCTTCCTCTGTAAAAATAACCATCAGAGCTTTATGAACAGCTGTTTGTGAAGAAACTAACATCTTCCTGTAGTGCAGAAAACAGCTCCACCTGCTATCTTAATACAGAAATTAAACCCAGTATTATTTGGTTCTACTAAGGCAATACACAGCAAAATGAAACAAGAGAAAACATGATCACCAGGCTGAGGTGGGGACTGTTTGGGCACTGCAAGTGACTCATGGTAGGTAACTCGTGGAGTGGGGTGGCTGAGAGCTGGTGTTTGATTTAGCAGTAGCTGTTTTCTCAGAGTGAGAGGGAGAAATGTTCAGCTGGTCTCCGCATCCTTTGCTCACAGAAGGAGCTCATCCAAAGTCAATAGTGCTGCTTGCAAGAGTGGCAATACACAGGTTGATAATTTGCAGGATTGTGGCTTATAAAATGCTGTAAAATGCATTGGAGATCAATGAAACATGACAAAAATTGCTTTATGAACTTTCCTCCATTCTTGAAATGCCTCACACCCAGGGCAACATCACACTGTTTCTCTGCTTTCCTGCCACGTCCTCTTGCACCATCATACATAGGTAGACCTGTGTGGGTGCTCTCACCGAGTACCACGCACCAGAACGCAGCCAACCCCATGTGGCCTCATGGATGTTCCCCAGGACGGAAGCCCTTGCTTCCTGCTGGCAGGTGACCCAACACATAACTCCCATCAGCAAACCTGCTGAGAGCTGGACCCAAAGCCCTGCTCTGAGAAACAGGAATGCATGACCTCCTCACAGCCTTGTGCTCTAACCCCAAA